>NC_054548.1:22223446-22523446 GCF_017654505.1 Polyodon spathula
TTTTGAATTAGCATTTTTGGAGTTTTGCAAAAGGATTGCTGAAATAAGTAATTATAGGCATCTATTCTTGCAACTTTTTTTCCTCATCCACAAAAGCAAAACTTTTGCCACAAAAGATTTGTCCTAAAATTATTATTATTATTATTATTGAGAAACTTCTAGCAATTATAAAGACAATTATTAGACAAGCACAAATTAGAAATCGTTATGCTGTGAAAGGTTAAACGGAATAATGCGTATACTCTGTAATTTTGCTCCGTATTTTCCAGGTAAAACTGCCAGATGTGGAATTCTTTGTGAATCTGGGAGACTGGCCTTTAGAGAAAAGAAAACCCACTGAGAAGCTTCATCCTATTTTATCCTGGTGTGGGTCTAATGAAACAAGAGACATTGTCATGCCAACATACGATTTAACAGAATCTGTCCTGGAGACCATGGGCCGGTAATCTGCCTTTTGTTAAATTATTATTATCTTTAAAATCATTGCACTGTGCTACTGTGAAATCAGTTGTGTGGTTACAATTAAAATACATTTTAATGTTTTTTGAACATATCATATATACTCATCTCTTTCAGTGATATGTATGAAACACTGTACAGTGTAACTATAAGCCTTTGAACATTAAGTTAATTTTTTTTTAAAAAAGTATCAGAATATAATAAAAAAAAAAAAAAAAAAATTGCATAGGTTTATCAAAGACTACAGGTAGAATATACTTGTATTGGTTGATAGTAAATATTTATGAGAACCTCTTTTAGTTTTTCACAGTAAAATGTTGAAAACTCTCTCCCTCATAATCTTTGCCTCAACTAGTGTGAGTCTGGACATGATTTCGGTTCAGGCCAACACAGGGCCTGTCTGGGAGGATAAGAATAGCACTGCATTCTGGAGAGGCCGGGACAGCCGAAGAGAGAGGCTAGAGTTGGTGAAACTTGCACGCAAACATCCAGATTTAATAGATGCTGCCTTCACAAACTTCTTCTTTTTCAAACACGATGAGAGTCTCTATGGCCCACTAGTAAAGCACGTGTCGTTTTTTGACTTCTTTAAGGTAGGTGCATCCCATGCATATTCTTCAAAGGTTGCAATAGCAGTTGTTGTATTCTTATACAATAATCAAATTATAGAAATCATTAGGTTGCATTCAGCAATTAATAATAATACTAATAATAAAAAAGCATCTTTATAGATAAATGGCATAAAAATATGTGTTTAATGTACAGTCAGCATTTGGATATCCGTTACCCAGATACACGTCAGTCATGTTTTACCGGCTTTGTAGTAACAATAAAATCAATCCCCATTATATATGCACTGCTTTACAAAAATTGCAAAAGTCTTAGACACATTCACTACATGATATTCTGTAGATGGCGCAGGTTGATTCTACGGTAATGTAACCCCCCCACCCCCACCCCAAAAAATGTGCAAAATGTCTTAAGACTTTTCAACAGCAGTGTATATGTAACAAATTAATGCACTTGCCCATCAAATGTGATTTCTGACTCTCACCAGTTTTCTGATACAAAGCCCATCTCTTCAGTGTTACAGTTTATTCGAATATCTGTCAAAGCCTGTGTTATAAATAAATAAATAAATAAATAAATATTCTCTCTCATGCCCAATCAGTCTGGTTTTTATTGTGCATACAATGCTTCCTCCGGTTTCACCTGATGAAAATGCAGCCAAAACAAAGCGAACGAGACAAGCTACGGTAATGTATCAGTTAATTATGAAATAGTTTTAGAACAGCACTGTGATGTAGCCTATTATTTTTTTAATTTGTGATCTTTAGTGGTTTTGTTTTTTTAATCTTTTGCAAAATTGCATTGCCTTTTACTTTTTACACAGTTCTATGTCTGGGTAACATTTAGATTTAATTTTGCTGTTTCGTCGTTAACGGGAAATTTTACATACTGCTACAATATGCACCGATTTAAAAGTATGTACTGTATACAGTTACTGAAGTTATACATGTGTAGTATATGTTGTAAAACTGAAAAGTAAATAATATGTTTATTGAACATGGTTATAGGCCAATAACTTGGTTTATGAGCCTCACACTACAAACACCAATGGGAACATTTCAGGTAATAAAAAGAAAAGAAATGACCTGGAGTTTTCAAAGAAAAGATCAACCTTGCATGCTTAAAGTATCTCATAAAATTGTAAGTATAGGTAGTTTTTGCCCCTTCTTTTTCTTCATTGGATTTGTGTGCTGATTGGCTGACCTTTGTTTTCCTTGCCTGATTATTCTGTTTTGTTTTTTTTTTTTTTTTTAAAACTGCAATTCCTGTATAATGCACTTACACATCAAACGTGATTTCTGACTCTGTCACCAGTTTTGATACAAAGCCCATCTCTTTCGTGTTACAGTTTATTCAGATATCCGTCAAAGCCTGCGTTATAACTAAATAAATAAATAAATATTCTCTCTTCATGCCCAATCAGTCTGGTTTTTATTGTGCACACAATGCTTCCTCCGGTTTCACCTGATGAAAATGCAGCCAAAACAAAGCGAACGAGACAAGCTACGGTAATGTAACAGTTAATTATGAAATAGTTTTAGAACAGCACTGTGATGTCGCCTATTATTTTTTTAATCTGTGATCTTTAGTAGTTTTTGTGCATTTTCATTTGCAACTGAACTGTGACATTAGGGCCTTATCGAGCACTATATTCTGCAATTTGGAATACTGAGTTTGGATACTGTTGTTTTTTTTTAATCTTTTGCTAAATTGTATTGCCTTTTACTTTTTACGCAGTTCTATGCCTGGGTAACATTTAGATTTAATTTTGCTGTTTTGTCGTTAACGGGAAATTTTACATACTGCTACAGTACGTACCGATTTAAAAGTATGTACTGTATACAGTTAGCATGTCGTCTCTCTTGGCAAGTGATGTTTTCAGAATCATATCGTTCTGAATTAAAATACTTCTGTTGAAAATATAGTACTGTACAAACAAAACCAATACGGTACATCTCAATATAAGCCTAGTTATTTTAAAACAGCCCTTTCGGCTATGTATTTTTTTGATTTTGTATCTTTTTTTATGTTCCCTGAAAAACGGACACGGGTTAGAACGGGCCAAATGAAATAGATATGCGTCACACATGTTTAACCATCACTGAAGTCAAAATGTTACAGGGTCGGATATGCGAGTGCTGACTGTATTACTATGATACAGAAGTTATACGTGTGCAGTATATGTTGTAAAACTGAAAAGTAAATAATATGTTTATTGAACATGGTTATAGGCCAATAGCTTGGTTTATGAGCCTCAAACTACAAACACCAATGGGAACGTTTCAGGTAATAAAAAGAAAAGAAATGACCTGGAGTTTTCAAAGAAAAGATCAACCTTGCATGCTTAAAGTATCTCATAAAATTGTAAGTATAGGTAGTTCTTGCCACATCTTTTTCTTCATTCGATTTGTGTGCTGATTGGCAGACCTTTGTTCTCCTTGCTTGATTACTGTTTTTTTTTTTTTTTTTTTTTTTTTTTTTTTAAACTGCAGCAATTCCTGTATAAAATTATATTTCTATATATATTTTTTTCAATTGCAAAGAAAGGTAATGTCCTTAAAATAATATACTGATATTTTTTTTTTCAGTCAGTTTTAAAATGTTTGTGGTAATTCAGAATAAAGTAAAGTTGCTATAAGGAAAATAAACCTTGAATCTGAAAGCATATAATACAAATAGCATAGGTAGAATTAATGAAAACCATCATGTAGCGTAGTTCCATTGAATGGATATTGAATAAGCTGTTTATAGTGTGATAAAAACATTATTATTATTATTAATATTATTATTATAATTATTATTAATAATAATAATAATAATAATAATAATAATAATAATAATAATAATAATATTATATAATAATAATAATAATAATAATAATAATAATAATAATATTTAGTATGTTATTTGTGTTTTTTGCAGTACAAATATCAAATCAGTCTTGATGGTACCGTAGCTGCGTACAGACTGCCTTACCTGCTGGCTGGCGACAGTGTTGTCTTGAAGCAGGACTCTGTCTACTATGAGCACTTTTACAATGACCTGAAACCCTGGGAGCACTACGTTCCATTTAAAAGAGATTTGAGTGATCTCCTGGAAAAGATACAGTGGGTGAAAAATCATGATGAAGAGGTACATTTTAACATTTTCCAAAGAAAGATGTGATCATGCAGTCTAATAACACATTTATTCAAGCTTAATGCCCATTTCATTCAAGAAATGTATTATGTGTGTGTGCACACGATTAGATTTAAGTGAAGATGATTCTGTACAACAGTACAAGGTTATTTGTAAAGTATTACCAGATCTCTTTAAACAGAAATGAAGTCAAAGGCCCTAAAAAACAGAAATTATGTACAGTATTGCCTCTTCTGACATCTTAAAATTAAAGTCTGGTTTGTGTATGAAGTGATGTTTGCTATTAATGTTTGTGCAAATTAGGCTTAAGTCTCATTTCCTAAATAATGAATAAATAAAATAAATATATGCTGTTTTACTTGTAACTCTTTATCTTTCTCAGGCCAAGAAAATTGCAAAAGCTGGTCAGGAATTTGCCAGGAATAGTCTCATGGGGGACACTATATTTTGTTACTATGTTAAACTCTTCCAGGTAAAGTAAACCACTTTAGCATCATCCTAATTGTTTGCTACATCTTTAAATTATGTAACATGCTATACATTTTCCCTGTTCTGCGTTGACAATTCACCAAAATACATCCTTATTTCTTTACATCACGATAGAGTATTGTTACAAACTTGCTTGAATGAAATGTGGTATTTTATAATTATTGTAATACAGACTAGGCTTTTCTGAAATCTTCCCTCCTTTGTGTGGTCACATTGAAAACAAGAAAGGTGTGTATTCGTCTTTCCATACAGTATGTACTCTGTCACAATTTACATACACTGCCAGCCTGTGTACACTGTGACCCAGTATTAGATACAGTTGTTAAAGTCGCCAGTAAGAGTATATCTATTTAACTACATGTGCAATTGTGATGAATCTTAGTTCAGACATTTTTAAGCACATGTTTGAGTATCAGAATCAGGGTTTATTGGAGATTTTATAGATGAAGTCTTGAAACAAAGTCATTTGAGTTTGTGTTTGGCTTGAACTTCATGTTACGTGCTGTTTATCTAGCAGGATTCTGGTGTCCTTGATGTAATTCACGATTGCACATTGGCATTTGCTAAAGCTTGTCAGGGTTTTACAGTAATGCCAGTATCTGTTTACTTGGAACCACACCTTTACATTATTGCTGTTTCATGTGAAGAGTTTAATGACTTATGTAATATGAACAGACAGATTCATGTTTAAACATAACCTTGAAAGACAATTATGGAATACTTGTCTTCTCAGCTAAATTGCATTGCTCTTTCAATGAATCATTGTCTTTCTTGTAAAGATACTGCATTTAGGATATTTAAAAAATGTATTATGTGAAGTAGAATATTCTTGGAGAGGTCTTGTTTTGTCTGTGTTTTATGTGCCTGTTAAATATAGCATTAATCTATTTTACAGGTTGTGGTGCATATATTAATGTTACTGTTAGTCTACATTGGTAGTACTTTACAGCACTAAGAAACGACAGTGTTGCACCAAGGTAAAATGTAATGTGCTTGGTGTTTGCTTAACGTTATTGTAGGACAAAACCTCATTCAGCATTGTATGCCAATCTATAAAGAATAGTAGGCTATTCTCACTCCTATGGAGAAAGAATCCACCAAAAGGAATGTACCGAATCGTGCTGCAGTCTCACCAAGAGTACCCAGTTGGTAGGTGCTCTTGCAAGGAAAACCATTTTTTATGTTTTAGGAGTATGCCAACTTACAAGTAGGTGAACCAAAAATAAGAGAAGGAATGGAGTTAGTGGAGCAACCAAAAGATGACCTCTTCCCATGCACCTGTCACAGAAAGGAGGTATGTTGTTAGATATGGAGCACAACATGTAATAGTGGGCAAGGTAAAAAGCAAGAGGGCAATGATTTTACTCAGCATGTGTGCTTATGAAGAATTCTTACAAACAATTTTTTTTACTGCATATTATACATATTTTATTTTCATTTAGAACAAACAGTGCTCCCCCTTTATACTGCAGAACAGGTTATAAGGTGGTACAGTCACGGCTCCCATTTGCCCCATAGTGCCATTACGCTAACGCAAGCATTCTCGTTCTACAGCAGAGCACAAACGGCACGGTCTCTTAACTATGTCTCCTGGCTACAGCATTATTAAGGGGGAGCACTGCATATGTCACGCGTGTATACGTTAATTAACCGTCAGTGTATGAAAATAAACCAAAATCAGTGATGCCACGCTCATCATAACAATACAGATGCAGATGCTAATATTAGGTTTTAATTGAGGAGGAGGAGGGGTGCTATCTGATGTTTCACATTTATGTGCTCCTTAGCTAAATTGAGTGTCACCCATGTGTTGGTTATAGTACCACAGTAAGAAAAACTTATTGGTAAAAGAGATATGGTGAATATATTTGAACTTACTGTTTTAGATATTTAGAGAGTTGGTCATTCAGACGAGATAAATCGTATTATGGGATATCATATTTCAAGTAATTAGAAGCTTAGGCTGAAATTCGAGGGAGGTATTATTGAATGATTTCTCTCTCATTGTTTGATCACTTCGTCATATGCTATATAAATCGCAAGTAAACTCACCTGGGCGTTGCTGTCGCAATCCCAGTTGTAATTTGTTATGATTATTACTTGTTTATTTACCTCTTTATCCAAGGTGATTTACATATACTAGAGTGTGTGAACTATGTATCAGCTGCAGAGTCACTTGCAACAACGTCTCACCCGAAAGACGGAGCACAAGAAATTTAAGTGACTTGCTCAGGGTCATATACAGTGAGTGAGCCAGGATTTGAACCATGAACCACCCTTTTACAAGCTATTTTCTTTAACCACTGGACCACATAGCCTTGTATGTAATCCTGCTCTCCACCTCCCCAACTTCCACCTTAATGACAGGCAGTCACCTTGATGAGTGGGGAAGGGCATGGCTTTTTCAGTTCCCCTTTCAGAGGGCAGTGGCTGCTGCTTCTTCTCCCCTTAACAGGCAGGACCTGCAGCCAAATAGTCCATAATCACCACTCGCCATACCCATAAAAGCAGTCATGATCCCAATATTGAATTGAAATATGTGTTGTCTTGGCTTTAAAGTGTATATAATGTAATGCCTTTAACTATGACTTTTCTTTCTTTTTTTCAGGTTAAAGATGAACTTTAACAGCCATAAAGCTGCATTATACCGTGTGCCAGTGTTTAGGCGTTAGCTGGGATAAATCCACAGTGCCAATTTTTTTTTTTTTTTAATTGTTACAAAAACAAGGAACCTAGTTTTGTTAATGCTTTGTATACATTGTATCTATTCTTGTATTTTATAGAAGTGGTGTCAGGAGAATTGATTATAATAAAGATGTGTTTCAACATTTGTTAAAATGGTTGGTTGTGATCCGCATCAAATGCAAATGACTGACAAGGGGTAGGATAGTTTAAATACTATTTTATTGGCATATAGTTTATGATTGACTTATACTAATGATAATAATGTGGTCACTGTAACTATCAGTTCATGAAATGTATAAATGAGCAAGCAGGATATTTAAAGCAAGAGTTGGAGAACACAAATTGCTTTATGCTTCAGTTACATAATGCAGATGTGATACATGCTTAGAGAAGCAGATTTAGTATAATGCAGCAGAATATCAACATGTGTCCATTCACAGTAAGAATTGTGATAGACTTGATGTTGCAGCACTATGGTTGTTTACAAGTGCCAGGCCTCAGAATAAGATGTGAATGATTTAGGTCACAGGGTTTTTTTTTTTTTTTCTGACAGTGAGACACTTGTGAAAGTGCATTTTGAGGGTAAAAACTCAACATTCTCTATTGTGACATGAACGAAGCAAAAAGGGAAGATAATTATGGTGTACAGGATCAGTTTATAAAAGAATTGGTGATAATGAAGATGTCTCACTGCCACCTCACAATTTGGTGTAATTGTCTGCCTCTGTTAGAGCGAACCAGAAGAGTCGGGGTGTTCAAGCTAGGATTAAGATGTTCCTTGACCCATAACTTCAAACCATTGATCATAAAACATTCAAGTAGACGTATGTTTCCGCTAATGTCATAAGTTAAATGTTTTAATCTGAAACTGAAACTTGAATGTTGAGTATTTAATTCAATAAGTCTCACATTTTGCTTACAATAGCAACATCTGCCAAAGTACTCCATGGCTATGCATGTATGTCTCAGTTCACTTCATCTTGAGGATTAATATAAATTAAGTAATCCTCCACCACCACCCCCATCCAGCTGTGGCTTTGTTGGGATTATGTGGTAGCAATGATTTTCACAAACTGGTGGTTTTGCAGTTCTCAATCTGTACTAGTCTTGGACTGCCTTACCTAAAGTAACAATATCAGGAACTCAAAGATTAGTGCTACCAGGGACTGAACCTACTGGAAAGGTATGCTTAAATAATACATGAACCAAAATAAAATACTTTAATAAAACCTAGTTATAAGTCCTAACCAGTATTTTACTAAATTGGTGTTCAAAGTTCATAGTGTTTGGCTAGCCTTGAGTTTGTCTGTACAGTAACAATAAAAGTGTAAGAGATATAAAATTGTGCGTCAATGTGTTAGAAGTACAGTACTTAAAACCAAGGTACATACTTCCTTATGGTCATAAGAGTCAATGAGAATGGATTTCGAGCTGTTACAGAACTGTTCAAAATTAATTTACGTAGTCTGAAATTATATATATATTAGATCAAACTTCAGTTATTTTAAATGTTATGTTGTTGAGCACAGCTATACAAACAATTGTTATCGACAATAATTTGCAATGCTAAGTTATGGACCATATACAGTTTGTGTTCTATAGTCTGGCTCCCTCTGGAATCTAATGCAAAAATGGAGAACAGAGCTTATTCTAAGCTAATTGAAGAGGACTGAGGTGGCAAACCAAGTGTCTACTGTGGCTAGACAATCAAGGTTGACCTTGACCAAGGAAGTATCCATCAACAATAATTTCATAAAATGCCAAAATTTCATAAACCAAGGAAGATGCATTAGAGGGGAAGTAGCTGGAAGACTCTTGGCTACAGACACTGCCTTTTCAACAAGAGCAGACAAAACAGGTGTCTATCTCTAGTGTACTGGGCAATATTAACAAATGGAGATACTCTACAGCTATGACCAAATATTTTGCATCACCTAGAATTGTATGACTTGAGAGATAATAATAATTTAAAAAACAAATTAAAAAAAAAAAAAAAAAAAACTATATGAATATAATATAGATCTTTTATTTAACATCTGTAATCTAAGAAACTAGGGTGATGCATCCCTTTTGGCCATAGCTGTTGGTACCTTCAAGTTTAAACTTGGTAGAAGAGAGATCACACACTGAGTAACTTCATTCTGAAGCACCTGGAAGGTTATGCACTATGAATACATTTAAAGTGAGTTAGCAGAATCTCCCCCACTGCTAGTTTAGCATTGGCCAGAGGCTTTAAGAGATGGATCTGCTAAAGTTTCAAAAAGGAATAAGTGCCAAAGTGAATAGTCGTACTGAGCTCCATTAAGCTCAAACACACACTGGTCCCTACTTAAAAAATATAAACCATTGAGGAAATCAGTCATTACATAGTCTTGTGGTTATTATCACCCAAATTGACCAGTGTATCTATACTGTTAGAGGACCAAGGGGTCACTGTTCTTCTCAATTGGTAATCCTGATCTTAACTGTTTGTGATTATCTGTTTAGTAACACTATTCTTACTGCAAGTAAACAGCTGCAGCACTCAGTTGTTTAAATTGCATGTGAGTTAAATTACAAGCATATGACATGCACAATGGATTAAGTGGAGATGAAAGTCTAGCACTTTTACTACTCCATATAAAATACAATTATAAATTTTTGTGTGTACAGTGTATGTTAAGTATACCAATTTGCACATAATACTTGTGTGGCAAAAGCTAACTAGTTGTTTTAAAATAATTAAATGTAAACTGCCACATAGATAACTTCTAAACATAAATCAATCTTTATGTCTCACAACCAAGCATCCGGGAGTTAATATTTAAGTACATTAAAACATCGAGTAACATGGAAAATGGTGTGTGTGTGTTAAGCATTTTGGTAAACTGATTTTCTGGAGAATTGACCTTGACACTGAACTTTTGGAGTCTGCAAAACCCATGTATGTGTCTAACACGTTAAATGTTTTATTGGGACCAGGTAGTGGTCTAGTTTAATGAACATGTGCTTAATAGACTTGCAGATAACAGGCTTCTTACTGTAATTTCAAATGTCTGATGTAAATCTAGAAAACTGAATTGGGACATAATCAGTAAATAGCTGTTTAAAAATTTGAAGCAACTGCAGCGGCTGACTAAACAAGCTGCAAATCAAGGCATGAATCAAGCTTGACTGTGTATGTCGACAAACTACATTCATATAAGATATGACAATGCGAAAACCGACACAAGCCTGCCATCGACAAAGCAGAATTCAATCAAAGAGGATGATAGCATTTTACAAAACAGCTACAGTATTTAAAACTAGTTTTGATTAGTAGCTGGTCTGGCCAGTGTTACATTAGGGCATATATCAGTAAAGTGGGTCATACATTCAAGGAAATGCATTGCACTAAATTATCTGTGAGACACTTCAAGGTGACAATTATTTGTGAGGAACTAATCCACCTGCATTATTTTCTTCAGTTTCTAGTCGCTGGAAGTATCCCAAACATTCATGATGAAATGTTTTTAGTCTACTTCTTACTCCTTGACACCAGAGGGCACCAGGAAGCAATTTTAAAGCCTTACTCTGCAGAACGAGCTTTCTCCAAGCGGTTGTAGGGATCTTTAGCTTTCCATTTTTATTTCAAGAAAGTACAGAATGTTTCCAGTCATTATTTACATTATTTCAAATGTACACGACAGCGGTAATTGCATTTCACGGCGTAATGTTTTATTTTTTATTTTAATGCATGGTTTTACATATACCGTTTATAATGTACTTACCGTACCTAAGCTCATTCACAATGTGTGTGTGTGTGTGTGTGTGTATATATATATATATATATATATATATATATATATATATATATATATATATATATATACGGCGATAGGCAAGTATAATGTCACAGTGTAAACAAAATACTGACGTTTTCAAATATATTGTCGAGCTATATATTATTGTTTTAATATATTTTTTTTTTTTTTTTTTTTTTTTTTTTTTTTTTTAAACAAACACGGTCTTCTAGTGTAATAGAATTAAATTCTGAATTGTAACTAATCACTTCGCTTGTTGTAGGCTTGTGTTGAGATCATTTGCACGTTGTCAAACCAGGTTAAGTAAAACGTTTGTTTCTCTTCCCTGTATGTTCCCTTTCCCCAGGTGAAAGTAAACATCCCCTTCGTTGATAAATCTCTAGATGGAATTGTTTCAGTGCTTATTCCAGATGATCATAACTTTTGTGGAGTCATTCTCGCACATGGAGCTTGAGGAGACATTAACTTCTGTCATCTGATTTCAATAACTACTTGCTGCAAATGGGATTCTGTGTGTCAGATTTACCTGTAAAGGGCTCAACCTTGGCTATAGAGTCAATGCTTATACTGTTGTGGTATGATATTGTAAATTAAGGTTAAGTTGGTGACATTTGCACAGATTTTCCCTTTTAGCCTTCAGAAAATTCAGAATATATATATTATCTATTATATATAATATATTATAATATATCTATATATATAATATATATTATATATATATATATATAAGTAAAACAACAGTTTTGGAGTGTCAGTGCTCAAAGTTCATGCATTTAAAGTAGTTTGAATGCCCCCCCCCCCCCCCCCCCCCCCCACACACACACACTTATCTACACACCATACTCCACACTGTTAAGAGGAAAAAAGATATTATTGAGGAAGAAATATATATATAAAATACAAAACTGAAAGATTGTAATTGGATTAGTCTCCACCCTCTGAGTTAATACTTGGTGGAGCCTGTTGGGATAGGTCTCTAACAACTTTGCACACCTAGATTTGGCAATATTTGACCATTGTTCTTTACAAAACTGTTCAAGCTCTGTCAAGTTCCTAGGGGAGCATTGATGGACAGCAATCTTCAAGTCATGCCACAAATTTTTCATTGGATTTAGGTCGGAGCTCTGACTGGGCCATTTACATTTTTTGACATTTACCTTTTTTGTTCCTTAGCCATTCCAGTGTAGCTTTGGCTGTGTGCTTTGGGTTGTTGTCATGCTGAAGGTTAACTTACGTCCCAGTTTCAGCTTTCTTGCAGAAGGCAGCAGGTTTTCGTCAAGGACTTCTCTGTACTTTGCTCCATTCATTTTCCCTTCTATCCTGACAAGTGCCACAGTCCCTGCCAATGAGAAACATGACGACATGACATGATGCTGCCCCCACCATGCTTCTCAGTAGGGATGGTGTTCTTTGGGTAATGCGCTGTGTTGGGTTTGCACCAGAGTGCAAACCCAAAACTAAAGTGGAAACTAAAGTTTCCACTTTAGTTTCATCAGACCACAATACCTGTTGCCACATGGCTACAGAATCTCCTGAGTGTTTTTTTGCATACTTCAAACTGGATTCCAGGTGGGCTTTCTTGAGTAATGGCTTCTTTCTTGCCACCCTACCATACAGGCCAGATTTGTGGAGTGTTTGGGATATTGTTGTCACATGCACAGTTTGATCAGTCTTGGCCATAAAAGCCTGTAGCTCTTTCAAAGTTGCAATTGGCTTCTTGGTAGCCTCTCTGATCAGTCTCCTTCTTGCTC
Source organism: Polyodon spathula (assembly GCF_017654505.1). Classification (NCBI taxonomy): domain Eukaryota; kingdom Metazoa; phylum Chordata; class Actinopteri; order Acipenseriformes; family Polyodontidae; genus Polyodon; species Polyodon spathula. The sequence continues at coordinate 22,236,321 of NC_054548.1, forward strand.
GGTCATCCAGTTTGGGAAGGCCTGATCTAGGATGGGTCTTGGTGGTGCCATACACCTTCCACTTCTTAGTAATCGTCTTGACCACGCTCCAAGGGATATTCAAGGCCTTTTCTATTTTTTATACCCATCCCCTCATCTGCCTTTCAAGAATTTTGTCCCAGAGTTCTTCTGAAAGGACCTTGGTGCTTATGGTTGAGTCTTTGCTTTGAAATGCACTACCTAGCAGAGGGAACCTACAGGAACTGCTGAATTTCTCCTGAAATCATGTGAATCACTACAATTTAACACAGGTGGAGGCCACTTAACTTGGTGTGTGATTTTGGAGGAGATTGGTTACACCTGAGCTAATTTAGGATTGCTATTACAAGGGGGGTGGACACTTATCCAACCAAGCTATTTGTTTATATTTTTAGTTAATTTTCTACAAATTTCTAGAATATTTTTTTCACTTGGAAGTTGTGGGGTAGGATGTGTAGATAAATGAAAAAAAAAAAAAAAAACACCTATTTTAATGCATTTTAATTCTAGGCTATAAAGCAACAAAAGGTGGAAATTTTGAAAGGAGGTGTAGATTATATATATATATATATATATATATATATATATATATATATATATATATATATATATATATATATATTTCACAAATGTGCATCTGTTTTCTTTTGATTTTTTGAAAGATCAACTACTATAAAAAATAGAGGGGTGCTTAATTTACTTATGTATATGTAAATATTATTTAGCTTTTATGGGCATAGGCATACAGGCAATATAATGGTTTTTTACTTCCCTAGTTCCCCTGTTAGATTGAAATAGAGGAACAGATAGTTCTATGCACTTCTATGATACTGCACAAGAAATTCTTCGGTGTTCATTAACATCTTCATCATTTTTGGCTTGAAATAAGAGAAACATTCGTTATTGTCGCCACCTTTTAATTGAGGTATATGACAGGCCCAGTTTTGGGGATGGAACCGCATAACAGTCTCACAACATGATTGGTCCTTGCCTGTCAGAGGAACATGACGTCAACACGAGTGGGAAAGCTTGGAGGAATTTTAACACTGTGATCTGAGAGACAGATAGACCTATTTCCAGAACCTTTCAATTAAAATATAATATGGTATTTTTCTGTACAAACTGGGTGACTATTACTATATATAAATGATCATGTTATGCATGAATGTAAGAATTGGCTTTCTGTGGTGGTGTACTTTTTTCTTTCAAATAGCATAGATCTGTAATTGTTTGCATGATTTATTTTAATTGCAAATATATATCCTGCCCACTATTACAGTTTTGTTACAAGATACATCAGTTTGTCTCTAATGTAATTTAATCACAGTTTTACATATAGACTGCCCTGCTCTTAGGCTGCACCCCAAACTCTGGGCCACTCTGGTTTTCAGATAATGTCCCACATTCTGGGCCACTCTGCATTTCTGAATTCAGCCCAGTTTTTGGGATGTTGGGATAACATGGAGTAAGATCACAGAATGTTGTGCAGTCAGTCAGCTGCACAGATGGACAGAGTTTTAAGAAGAATACTATTTGAAACAAGTTCATAACACCTTCGTACCACCATAGCATGTATCTGTCAGTAAGTTTAATACGGGACCATCAAAAAAAAAAAAAAAAAAGATTTATATTTTTATATTACAGATGACAGCCCAGCTTCGAGGTCATGCTCAGTTTACCCTAAAAATGTACACCAGAAGTGGATTGTAAATTAATTCAAGAATAACCCTTAGTACATGAATCAAAGTTAATGTGTTTTTTGACTCTCCTCAGAAAACATTATTTTATTATGAAGAAACAGGAATCAAAGATAAATGTTTTTTTTTTTTTTTTTTTTTTTTTTTTAAAAAGCTTATTTCTTTATTACAATGAAGAAACTACACTGCACTAAAATAGATACATACAAATTAATTAAAGCACACGCATTCCTTTATTAATGGTTACTATGAAAATACATTTTTGAGAAGGAACACGGCATTCCAAAAAAAGGACATCTGATTTGCTTATGTATTGTCCATCAATATATGGTCATGCGTATGGGTTTATCAGACCTCAAAATGAATGGTGTGGCAGAGTTCAACATAATTTATTCACCTATCACATGCAAAAACAAAACAATAAAGGCCTATATGAACTCTTGTGGGTTTTAAGAGAACAGTGCCCTTCAACATCTTAACATAAATATTATTGTATTGTACTGGTAAATTATTCCTTCTCAATTCCTAATAGTTTAAACTGTAGGCTATCGATACTGTTTAAACTGTTGGACTGTGCAAATAAAAAGGAAAACAAAATCCATATAATGCCAAGAATAATCCATTGTAAAATAGTAATGCTTATATCTAGTGAGACATTACATACATTCATGTTCAAGCAATTTGTAAAAATGTGCCCCTTAATCATTTACTGTGTTAGTCCTTCCCATTTGGAAACATTTACACTGGCCATAAAAGGGTTAGCTGCAAGACTGATAGAATGACACAAGTTAATTGTATCAACCTATGTGACCTACTTAATGCTTAGATTGATACTGTGTTGTAGTTGATGCTTCTCACCTCCCATAGGCAGTCCTGATACTGATAGAGTGCCGCAGGTTAAATGTATCAACGGTTCCTCAAAACCCGGCCTGTGTCACACCTCTTGTAATCGGTAACCATGCCTATTATCTAATTCTAATATGGATCCGCCTCTTTATTGTTAACCCCCTCTACCACTATGTTTAAAAAGTTCAATTAAAGCCCACCTATTACTCCGCCCATTTGCTGTCCATCAGAAACAGTGCCAGCCTTTGTGTTTTCATGTGGTGCTGCGGCTGACTTCCTACTGCTTCCTGTGTAAAGATGGCTATGGCATTGTGGAACCGAGTAGAAATTGCTTATCCTGGTACAAGATCTACGGTGCATCTACAGATTAGTGATACTATTGGTATGAAAGACACGTAATTTATACAACAGCTGCTTTTGACACCACAGATACATATATACACACACCAACACATTGAAGAAGTTAAACGTGCCTGTCCGGACAACATCCAGGACAAACCGTTCACCCACGTGGAGTAAGATCACAGAATGTTGTGCAGTCAGTCAGCTGCACAGATGGACAGAGTTTTAAGAAGAATACTATTTGAAACAAGTTCATAACACCTTCGTACCACCATAGCATGTATCTGTCAGTAAGTTTAATACGGGACCATCAAAAAAAAAAAAAATATATATATATATATATATATATATATATATATATATATATATATATATATATATATATATATATATATATATATATTATAAACTATAATATTAAAATACATGTATAAAATACACACACATCATTCATTAAGACATTTTTGTTCACATTGCTACGTTACCCAAATGTAGATTTACAATCCCATGGATCTGATTACACGCCCCTCTGATATCGGCTTGTCAGTCACACCAGCGCTCGTCAGTGGTATTGCTAACGTTACCCAAATGTAGATTTACAGGGTCCCATGATCTGATTGCACGACCTAGCTGATATCGGCTGTCAGTCACACCAGCGCTCGTCAGTGGTCATCATGTTCCATCCGCAGGCAGGCCTGTTTTTTTTTTTTTTTCAACCAACGCTTTTGAATATATGACGTTTAATATAAAAACAAGTCACACTATATATATATATATATATATATATATATATATATATATATATATATATATATATAATCCATGCCTATGTGTATCGTATACACATAGGACAACTTACTGTTTTTTTCAACATGTTTTTTTTCAACATGGAAATATAATAAATAGAACGCATTTATTGTGACGGATAAGTTATATTAAGTTATCTATTTCTGTTTTTAAAATGGAACATTGGACTGCAAAACAAATCTTAATTTATATAAACATATTTTTATTTTTAAAAATGGTGATATAGGTGGAATTTGAACCGATTCCGTTTGCATGCGTCTTGTGTTACTGACAGTGCTACACAGTTAGTTGAGACAAGCAGTATGTCAGCGTGCTGAGAATTATCCAGACTTTGTTAGATTTTTTCAGATTTTTCTAGCCATCGTTCATCAATCGCATTCTGAGATTGAGCTGGAGCTTTTAAAATGTTTGGTTTCCTGTGGGTGTAACGCTCATTGTTGTCCCTATTGGCACAAGGAAGTACGATTTCCTGTCTCTATACTGGTCGATGCGAGTAGTGCTATTTGTGGTCCCCGCTGGACAAAAAAGGAACATCATTTCTGAGAATTCGCTATACTGAAGGATAGCCGACTTATTTGGTAAAATTAAAACATAAATAAATAAATGCATTAATGTAAATATTGAAGTAAATTAATAGATAAATTAATACATAGACATGTATGTGTTTATATATCTTGATATTTATTTTCACTATCATATAAATATGATAGTGTATGAAACGAATATAAATATTCAACAGTTCTTGTTGAATTGTATATTAAGATTTTTGTACATAAAGTTCGTCATGCTTTCATATATTTTTATTTTCAAATTTTAAAATATATTGTAACGACCCAGACAATTGCTTTCTTGCAGGTCTTGTCTGTTCAGTTTGTCTTGTCTGACTTTTCTATATGTTAAAGGGGAGAATGTGAGTTGTTGTTTACGGGGGCTGCAGAGCATTTGAGAATTCAACGTTTCCTGAAACTATTGGTCAGTCTCACATCGGTTTTGAAGAGTTTTAGCCCATTCCTCCTTACAGAACTGCTTCAACTAGGTGACATTTGAGGTCTTCCTTGCATGGACAGCTCACTTCAGGTTCTGCCACATTTCGATGGGGTTTAGGCCTGGACTTTGACTAGGCCATTCTAAAACGCAGAATTTCTTCTTCTGCAGCCATTCTTTTGCATCTGCTTGTATGTTTAGGATCATTGTCTTGCTGCATGACCCACTTTCGGTTCAGCTTCAATTCACAGACAGATGGCCTGACATTCTCCTCTAGAATCTTTTGATACAGTGGAGAATTCATGGTTGTGTCAATGATGGCAAGCCATCCAGGTCCTGAGGCAGCCAAGCTGCCCCACATTCCCACCACTATGCTTGATGGTTAAGATGAGGTTCTTCTGTTCAAACGCAGTGTTTGGTTTTCGGCAAACATAACGTTTCTCATTGATGCCAAAAAGTTCTACCTTTGACTCGTCTATTCAGAGAACATTGTTCCAGAATTCACCCTGTGTGCTCTTTGACGAACATCAGACGGGCAGCAATGTTATTTTTAGAGAGCAGTGGTTTTCTCCTGGATATCCTTCCATGAACACCATTCTTGTTCAGTCTTTTGTTAATAGTTGAGTCATGAACACATTAGGTTCTTTATGACTTCTTTGATGATTTTCCGGTTTGTTCTTGGAGAGATTTTGGTAGGACGGCCACTCCTGGGTAGAGTGAACTTTCTCCATTTGTAGACTTTCTGTCTGACAGTGGATTGCTGGAGCCCCAAATCCTTAGAAATGGTTTTGTAATCCTTTCTAGACTGATGAGCATCATTAACTATTTTTCTGAGATCCTCAGGGATTTCTTTTGATTGTGGCATGACGTGTTTCCACACACCTGTATGGTGAAGACCAAACTCACAAAGTTTATGTATGGTGGGGCCTCCCAAACTCACCCCTGAAGATCTTCCTAATTATTTAAACACCTGTTTCTAATTGTCCCCTTAATTGAGCTCATAAAACCACTTACTTTTTTCACGTACCCTGAATCTTAATTACTCAATGTTTGTCTAATTCATACATCATTTTATTTCAAAAGACATGGAATCGGTCAATATAAACCCTATTGGATATTTAAGAAAAGACTGGTTTTGATTCTAAAAGGCTGTCATGGTAAAACTATGGAATTTCCATAATTGTCATTGGGGTTCACAAACTTTTTCTCATCACTGTATGTGTTTGTGGTATACTGCTGATGAAATCATGATCAAATCTGAATATGTCAGTTGCATTATGCTGAATCAATTATTGTATTTATTAAAGAAAAAATCACTTTCAATCAATTCACAACTATATAACTATTATGCTACACAATTATGCTTCATTCATTTCAACTTTTGTTCAGGGTGCTGTTCAGGTGCATACTGAAAAACCTGGCTGCTCTATATGATGAAATGTTCCTGTTACTGCAGGAGGTTTCTGGGATAATTCACATTTCCTTCCGATATTAAGAGTTTTCTAGGCCCATATTACATAGAAATAGTGAATATGAAGCTGCCTAAAGCCCCTGCTGTTAAATCTGCAAAAAGTAAAGGAGCCACGAAAATGCTAGATGCATTATTTGGTTGGATATAGCAGTGAACGACAAGATCTGGTAAAACAAGCGAACAAAGGCAAGAAGAGCACCACAAAATGGAGAAATCCTTGGACGTTTTGTATCCCGTGATACAGACACACCCTAATGATTTTGGTGTGTTTTATTTTTTGTTGCTCTGAATACATTATTTTTAAATTAATTAAATAAAATAAAATAAATAAGTTTGTACTGAAATGTTATAAGAATGAGCACAATTTTAATTGAAAGGGATTGCCATTAAAGAAATGATTCCATGTAACATGCCTGGCATGCAGTCCATTCACTATGTAGGTCTCCCGTACAGTTCTGAATGAAGCACATGTTATATCAAGACATGTATTTTCATGTAATTCTCTGGACTTTCCTGTCATTAACCACATGACCCTGCACTGCTGAAGTGAAATGACCTACTATAAAGGCATGCAAAATGAGAGATCCCTTTAACTTACAATTATATCATAAACATTCATTTTTTTAAATGAACATACCTGTATTGCTTTCAAACCTGATATCAACATTGAAATATTAATAATTATTTGATTTATCTATAAACTATTTAAGCCTTATTTTTTGTTTTATTTTTTTTAGGTGGTTACATCTCAAAGTAAGCTATCTTTGAAGAAAGCTGTTCTGCCACAGAAGAAGGGGTTGATTCTTAAGAAGAAATTAAAGGGACAGAGCTCTACAAGCTTCTCAAGTGCAAGATGTTCAAATATATAGAAGCTGTGGGATGCAGGTATGATTCCTTTATGAAGATGTACTATATTACAGGGTTTACTGTTTTATAACTACTTCAGTCTGCTCATTTCTAATTTCATAAACCTGGAAGATTAGGAGCATTATTAATGAAAAAGACCAGTACTAAAGGTCAAGACAGAGTTGCATTTCCAAAGCTTTTTTTTTTTTTTTTTTTTTGTCTTTTAACAAAAAAATTTCAACAGACTATGAAAGAAACCTCAAGTGGAATCGATGTGCCAAAAACACTGTGAAGGAGGATGCTGCTGCTGATATTGACAGCATTTTGCAACAGTTGGTTTAAAAGCTATACAGGTTATGAGATGCAGTGATAATAACTGTAAAAACCTGCAATTCATGACACTGTGATAAATTAAACAAACTTGCATGGCCTTGCATTGGGAAACGTTTAATCTACTGGATGAAAGTAGAAAGTGTAAATACAGCCCGGTTCTGACATTAAATATCTAATGAGAAGCAAGCTTTTATGTTTTCATAACTTTAAACACTCCACCATAACTCTACTGGTAAAACGTCAAATTTAAATTCTCAAAGCTTTTGAAATGGAACCATTAATATGTATGCCTGACCCTAGTGTCTATTTCAGTGTTCTGAATAGTGGCTGGTGTAAATACTGCATCTCTTTAACTGTATTTATCCAGTTGATAACATTACTATACATAACAAACGAATCAATAATTAAAGTGATTAGAAAACCATTACTGGATTATGCGGTCTTTACATGCTGGAAGGGCTTGTGCACTCTCTGTTCCTCCCCCGTAAACACAAGAATAAAATGCACACAAAACATTTTGGAGCAGAAACCACGTTGAGTGATTTATTTGTTATCATTTATTATTGTAGAAAAAATCTAAACAATTTGTATTTCTAGCTGTAAAAAAATATTTATGCAGGTTAGCTCATTTAAGTTCCAGGGTCTTATTGTAATAAAACAAGTTTTAAAAATAAATACAGTAATCCGTCACCTATCTGCCCAAGCCGCTTGTCAGCCATGATCACCCTCTTCAGCAACGTTAGTTTATTATTGAACAGAGAAAATTAGTTTAGATACTGCAGATCCTACCAAAGTTTTCGTATACTGTATTGCATGTGATCCATGCTCTGCCACTGCTGGTAGTGTCACGTGAGTTGTTCAGTATAAATCTTGCTCGCCTGCGGGGCGTATCAACTTTAACCTCCGTCTCGATCTCCTGCCTGTCACTCAGCAGCGAATACACACACCCACACGGCAGACAACTACCATGTTTCTTTCTAAACAAGGGATTTAGGGGAGCTCCCTAGTAAAAGCTGAATCCCAAAACAATAATTTTGTGAATATGTAACTGTTACAGCTGTGTATAGTGGTATTTAAAACAGGATTCATTCATTTGCCTTTTTACACATCCACCCTTACTCTAGTCCCAGCGCATTCGGATATGTGACGGATTACTGTATGTGAAACCAGTCATACATAGCAATGCTTAATATGTTTAAATTAAATGTCCACAGTTACCTACTGTGTATTATGACTTGCTCACTGCAATACATTCGGTGCTGAACACCAGCTCAGTTCACTTCACGTGTATCACAATACAGTACAATAGTGCTTTAATATAACAAATTGAACATAGGTTTTTGAAGTATAAGAAGTGCAGCCCAGATACTTATTTGTAAACTGGATCAGCATGAACTGGTTTACTTCAGTTTGATTCACAACCGAGTGTGTTTGCCATCTACAACATTGTCTTCAATGTGAAAACCTTCGTTCTTTATGGCATGCAATGATGGTATTGCATCCTGTGTTTTTTCTTCATCCTCACCACTGGAACAACATTTCTTGTAAATCCGAAAACCTAAATTGAAACATATTTTTTAGAAATCTTTACTGCAATCACATTTTAAGTCAAGTTACCACTGTTGTAATGAAATGGTTTTACAGGGAAGCATAGAAAACTTTCATGTGTTAGGAAAGAAGAATCTGTTCAAAACTTTGTGGCTTCAAAAAAGAGAGACTTATCAAGTACTTTGAGTTTCGTGAAGTAAGTAATAGTATTCATTAGATGCATAGGACATGGGAAGACGGTAACTTTATCACACATTGTTCACAAGAAACAGGGTTAACAGTCAATGTTAAAATGTAATTGTATTGGTTTAGCTATTACCCATTTTTGGTGTAACCAGTTAGCAATAGAGCTATCACTGATAATACTGGATGTTTTACTTAAATGACACAGATTTAAGATCTGTTGCCCTTTCAAGGTTACTTCATACTTAAATCATATGAGTGAAATTCTTAATTTCTGTGGTAGTGCAACTGTCTGGCAATCTAAGGGTGACTAATTGCCAGAGTTTTATTTTTCTGAAACAAGAGTGAGATGTCAACCAGCCTTGAGAATCCTCAATATCTGGAGAAATTAATTTTTCAAACACTACTCACCAGCAATTATAAAAGCTGCAAATGCCATCTGGAAAATACTATAGATTAGTGGGAAGCTGAACATCACTTCCAACTCTTCAGGACTAAAGGATAGCTGGATAATGGTGCTACATAACTGAGAATTCTGGAAACCAGTCTCTATGGCTATGGTACGACATCTGCAAAAAAAAAAAAAAAATGTAGCCAACATTAATATCACTATTTATAACTACTGCAACATCTAGTCATTTAATAATAGCAAGTTGTACTAAAATATGATAACTGAAACTGTTGTATCGGAAATACATTTCAGGGAATTTAACTTTTCTGGTGAGCTAATCAGTAATTCATAAAATAAAATGCATATGAATACTAAATGTGCCAGTGTGATGGTTCTGGTTTAGGCTGTGAGGTATGTTAAGGAAGTGTTAACTACTTTATATTGAACCTGCAAATAAAATATACCTTGTTTTGTCAAAAACATTTTGAGTGATTCTAAATTCTAAATGAACCTAAATTGTAATACTTAGAATTGTATCACCAGTTCAAGATCGTAGCGTACATATCGCTTTCTGAGAGAAAAAAAAAAAAAAAAAAAAAAAAAAAAAAAACATTGTAACTAACATTTTGGTTTTGAGCATAAAAACATTGAAAATTTTTATCAGCCATCAGATTTGATAACGATAATTGATTATTTATTTATTTTTTTTCCATTTAATAGCAGTTTCTGATGAAACCAGCTTTACCTGTAGTATGGCTGTCCAACTAATCTTGCCAGAAAGAATCCAAAAGCGAATCCAACAGCTGGATATATTACTCCAATAATCCATAGTGTAGGAGAAATGACCCAGGAAGACTGATACAACACCCCTCCAACTACAGCAATGCCTGCTATCAATATTGCCCCAGATATAGAACCAACCTGTGGAAAACAAACAAAAAAAGTTAATTGTAGCACACATGTTGGCATGTTTTATGTGTTTTTTTACTGCCTCCCTGTTTTCAAAGCAGTATGAATCTTGCTTTGACTTTTTGGATATAAATTGAACTCCCAAACTAGTGCAGTGTACTTCCTATAGAGAACATAGTTTGTGCAATGCTTGAAAAAAAAAAAAAAAAAGAACTGCAGTGCAAATTGCATATTCTCACTTACCTTAAGTATGGTCTTTGCCTTTTTTGGCCACTTGTGCTTCACATAAATTCCTAATCCGACTGGAATAAGGAGGGTAACTAATGTAATACCTACAAAATGAAGAGTAACACCACTGAATTGACTAAAGTTTCCAACAGAACTAGTTTAAAAATTGGAATAGTGCATGGTTTAAACTATTGTTCGACTTTATATTGTATATTAAAAAAAATATTGCAGCCAAAGACTTTAGTTTGCATGTTACATATATGGTACAGTATTATCCACGCCATTAGAGGTGGAAAGACTTAAGTCTTAATACCATTTTTGAATGTAAATTGTAATCATTTATTTTATAACTTACCTATGCTGTCATAAGGTATTTGGATTGCATCTGTATCAGTCCACATTTTAGTGTAGATAAAAAGACATAACGGCATCATCCCCATTGCCAGAATTGTAGAACATGCTGTCATGCTTATACTGTAACAATATAAAGAAACAGAAATAGTGTTACAACTGTCTCAATAGAAAAAATATATATATATATATATATATATATCTATATAATTATATATAATATATATATATATATATATATATAATATATATATCTATATATATATATATATATATGGTATATTTTTATTAAGTCAATTTAATTAACCAAATTTAATCACAGATGTGTCAAACATACTGTAAGCTTTGAATTAAAAGTGTATCAAACTCTCAGACAAGGCTTACATATAGCTAGTTCTAATCCGGATGAATTCAACACATGCCCTGGACTGTATCACAGGTCATAACATTGGGTTGTGTGTGCAAAAGTGGTAGATGACTGGTTGAATTATATGACATTCATATAGTAGATAGTGAGGAGACATGGGGGAGCAGAGGGAAGCAATTTAAATGTGTTTCTTTCTGAAAGAGATGAGATGGGGGTTTTGGGGGTTACGTGATGTTCTGCACGTAGGCTTGAAATGTTAATGTTAATATATATAATATATATATATATATATATATATATATATATATATATTCTGTATGTTGCTGTGACTCTGTGCTCAGACATACCATCTCGCTCACACAAATGTATCTCTGATGCGAGATTAGGGCTCAGAAACAAAACATCTACACAAATGTCAGCTCAGACAAACCATCTCAGACGTTTTAACACCATTTTAACAAGCCCTAGTTTATGACAATTTAGACAGACAATATGCTTATAACTATATGTAGAATACTATATTTACAGCAGCATTTGGGATTTTCTGGGACTATGCAGGTAGGAATTGCACAGCTGACCCCAAAATGGCATGCACAGAAATTCATAATAAAAGTGTTAAAAAGTGATATTTGCTTACCTGAGATCCATATCTCCATCCACCCAATATGAAATAATGTTGGACCCTGTTCCACCAGGACAGCAACCCATTATCATAACTGCTATTGCTTGAATCGGCTGAACTTGGAAGGCAAGTGACAACAGAAAGGCTGCAAGAGGCATAATGCCAAATTGGCACAGGAACCCTACAAAGATACCCCACGGTCTCTTGATATGTCCCCATAGCTTTGTTGCCTCCACAGTACAGCCCATAGAGAACATCACCATGGCCAGCAAAATTGTTAACACGGTACTTAAAGCCAAGCTCAGAATATTGTTATAATTACTGATTGGTACCAAGCAAGATGTTCCGTTGCACACTGTGGCATTTACAGAGCACATCATTTTTGCTGTAAATAATAATAATAATAATAATAATAATAATAATAATAATAATAATAATAATAATAATAATAATAATAATAATTCTTCACTGGCTTGCAGACTGAAGTTATCCGATATGAGTGGAACGATGGAAGTTGTGACTCTTCTGCCCAAAAATGAAAATGTTAATCTGCACCTTCTGTTCCCAGCCTTTTAAACAGTTGAAGACAATTAAAAAAAGCAATGAACTTTTTTTTTTTTATGAGTTCACCCTCAGAAATGTGACAAAATGAATGTCATTGTTTAAACTTCAAGAAATGAATCATAAAGTTACATAAATGTCATTGCCAATTATTTTATTGTACATGACCTTATATTTTATTGTGTCATTACAGGTACTGAATTGTATCACAGGTTAAAATTATTTAAACACAGCAAAGACTGCATAGGATATAGATAATACTAGGTGTGTCATAAAAGTCCAGTATTTCCTTGTACATGCATGTGTTGAGAAGGAAAGATGAAGAGGATGGAATCTAAAAGGTTCTCATGATTTCTGCTTGGAATGTTATTGACCCCTGTTGTAATGTTTTCCACACACAGCACCATTTACTGTAGATTCCTTTTGGTACATTTAGACAACTGTATTACTTCAAAATGATCTTCTAACTAGACAATGACAACTTACTATTATGTATAGTCCATTGTCAAGTTGAACAGTGTTATACTACTGTATGTATAATTTATGTGAATGATACAATAATTATTTGTTTGCTCGTTGGTTGCAGCCTTGTACTAAACTATTGCATTTTTTTAAGGATACATTAATAGTAAATATGATTAAAGGTTAAGACAATATACAGTAAGTAACATATAACACTATCGCCTATTGTGCTGCAGTGTAACCCATTCAACTTCTTCTGTCAGGTCGGAGACCTCTTTATTTTGCTGTGTTGTTATGTTTAGTGATGTTAATAATGAGATTAATAAAACATCCCTGTGGGAAAACAACTGCAGGAGTTAAAGGGAAGCAGTAATTAGACAGTTTAGATTAATAAAATAGATCCCTTTGTAATATATACTCTTCTCCAATCAGTCTCCATTGAGCTTCTTCCTACTGAATCAGCCATTTACTCTTTAGATTGCATTAGAAAAGCTGCTGTGCTATACTTCTTGAATGACTATCCATGCATTATTCTGCATGTCTCAGCATCTTTATCTACAGCTTTTGCATTTTTATCCAGTATTTCACCTATGCAGGTTTTTTGATAATTGCTAGCACATCCTTGTAAAGATCATGCTGATTGAATTTATATGGTATCTTTATCTACATCTTCAAGTCATGCCACAAATTTTAAATTGGGTTTAGGTCAGCACTCTGACTGGGCCACTCATGGACATTTACCTATTTGTTCCTTAGCAATTCCAGAGTAGCTTTGGCTGTGTGGTTTGGGTCATGTCATGCTGAAAGATGAACTTCCGTCCCAGTTTCAACTTTCTTGCAGAGGGCAGCAGGTTTTCCTCAAGGACTTCTCTGTACTTTGCTCCATTCATTTTCTCTTCTATCCTGACAAGTGCTCCAGTACCCTCTGGTGAGAAACATCCCCATAACATGATGCTGCCACCACCATGCTTCACAGTAGGGATGGTGTTCTTTGGGTGATGCGCTGTGTTGGGTTTGCGCCAAACATAAAGCTTTACATTTAGACTAAAAAGTTCCATTTTAGTTTTGTCAGACCACAAAACTTTTTACCACATGGCTACAGAATCTCCTGATTATTTTTTGAGTGGGCTTTTCTTCAGTAATGGCTTCCTTCTTGCCACCCTACCATACAGGCCAGATTTGTGGAGTGCTTGGAATATTGTTGTCACATGCACACTTTGACCAGTCTTGGCCATAAAAGCCTGTAGCTCTTGCAAAGTTGCCATTAGCCTCTTGGTAGCCTCTCTGATCAGTCTCCTTCTTTGCTCAATCATCCAGTTTGGTGAGGCAGCCTGATCTAGGCAGGGTCTTGGTGGTGACATACACCTTCCACTTCTTAATAATCATCTTTTTTTCTTTATTCCCATCCCCTGATCTGTGCCTTCAACAACTTTGTTCCACAGTTCTTTTGAAAGCACCTTGGTGCTCATGGTTGAGTCTCTGCTTTGAAATGCATTACCTAGCAGAGAACCCACAGGAACTGTTGAATTTATCCTGAAATCACATGAATCACTACAATTTAACACAGACGGAGGCCACTTAACTTGGTGTGTAATTTTGAAGGCGACTGGTTACACCTGAGCTAATTTAAGATTGCTATTACAAGTGTGGTGGACACTTATCCAACAGAGCTATTTCTTTTTAATTAATATTCTACAAATTTCTAGAATATTTTCTTCACTTGGAAGTTGTGGGGTAGGATGTGTAGATAAATGATGATATATATATATATATATATATATATATATATATATATATATATATATATATATATATATATATATATATATATATATATATATTGTGTGTGTGTGTGTGTGTGTATTTTATTTTTTATTTTTTAATGCATTTTAATTCCAGGCTATAAGGCAACAAAACATAAAAATTTTGAGAGGGGGTGTAGACATTCTATACTTACTGTATACATCGTGATAATTGTGGTAGGCCCAGGATTGACAGTAATAGAGATTTAAGTTTTTCTGTTTTAACTAAACCACACACAATGCCAAGTTGAGCATCACTAGATTGTTCTCTTTGCATTGTCATTTAACTGGGGATACTTGTATGATTCACCTTTTTTTTTTGGTTTATGATCTAAAGTTGTACCAGTGCTTCATAAACCACATTTTAAGTCATTGTCTATTTGCGATCTAAAAAGGTTATCAATCCACGACATACTGTACCCTACAAGGAATGGCTGAGGGAAACAGCCTACGGTGTGACTCTGTATGACCTTTTGGACATCCAGGATGTGCCTCAAAAGTTCTCCCTGCTTTGCCTTGTCAATTTTGGTAATCACAAGCTGTAGAAAGTAAACCAATTGTGTACACTCCATAAGGGAATCCTGACTGTATGATGAATTATACAAAACTCTGCTTGAACACACATTCATCATTGCTGTGTAAACAGCGAATCACTTTGTATGTATTTCATATGAAAGAACTGACAATGTCAGCCACACTAAGGAGCAACACTTGAGTGCTAAGACTCTTTTAATTGTCTAGGCGACACTGTAGTTTATCCTGCCATTCATAATTAAAAACACAAACCATAGTCACTACACAACTTCCCACGCATTTAGTCTTTTTATGCCGAAATGATAAATATCAGCACTTGGAATGTGAAGGTGTCGGTTTTTAGGTCCCAGCTCAGTCCTAGGCCGAGGTTCAGATCTTTAAAATCCTTCGCCTGGTCTTTGTAAGGGAATGCCTTCATCACCTCCACACTGTTGGAGGCTATTTTGTGCAGTCTTAGGTTGGAGTTGACTGGCAGTGATTGGGCCCTTTTTAGTAGACTGTAGGCAGTAATTTGAGCCCGTCATCCACGTAGAAGTCCCTCTCTATGAAGTGTCTGGTGTCAGCACCGTGGTCTCGCTCTCCTTCTTGTACTATACGTTTGAGACCGTAGATGGTGACTGCTGGAGATGGGCTGTTGCCGAAGACGTGTTTCTTCATTCTGTACTCAACCACGTCCTTGTTGATGTTATTGTCATGGTACTACAGGAACTGTAGGAAGTTTCTATCTTCTTCTCTGACACTGAAGCAGTAGAACATCTGTATGTTGGCTGTGATAGCTACTGGTTCTTTCCTGAAGTAAGTAAGCACACCTAGGAGGCTGTTGTTAAGGTCGGGACCTGATAGCAGACCATCATTTAGCGAGGTGCCATGCAGTTGTGTGCTGGAGTCAAATACCACTCTGATTTGGCCAGGTTTCTGTGGGTGATAAACGCCAAACGTTGGAAGATACCAGCATTCCTCACCTTCTTTTAGAGGGGGTGCTAGCTTTGCATGATGGTTAATGAACATGTCCTGCATGACGTTGATGAAGTGACCTTTCATTTCAAGTTTCTTCTTCATTGTGTGGCGCAGTGAGACGACTAAGGGCCTACTCTTTGTTGTTTGGTAGGCGGTGCCTAGGAGTGCTGAATGGGAGAGGGGTGACCCAGCTGTTGGCGTCATCCTTCCGGAACTCTCTCTCCATCATCTTTAAGAAGACTTAATCTTCTATGGAGTTGGCTAGTTTGTCGTCGTCTCTTGTCCGGAGAAAGACTGTATGTCCCAAGCTGTCTCGATCAACTGTATCTTTGGAGCTGTCGACGATGATATTTGGTCACAGGGTTTTTTTGGCTAATGTTATTGTCTACTTTTTCCCTCACCTGCATGTGGTTGGGGCATGGACTGAAAAATGAGGGGCATCCGTTCTCTAGAATACTGGTGGTGAAAGTTTTCACTGTTGACGGCTTGTGAGCGTTACCCAGGCAGCATACTACGACCCACCCAAGGTTGAGTCTCTACGTAGGGAACATTGTGAGGCCCATTGATCTGATTATGCACCTTGTGAACCCTTAAGATGTCTCTGCCCAGCAGGAGAAGAATATGCGCTTGGGGGTCTAATTCTGCGATCTGGTCTGCTACACACTTCAGGTGTGAGTGGTGATGAGCTGTAGCAGGTGTTAGTATTTCTGCCCTGTTGTTAAGCATCTCATTACACTCAATGAGGGTTGGGAGTGCTAGACTTATATTCCCATCACTTGCCTCCACTTGGCAGCCGTTAGCTCTTCTCCCCGCCGTCTCCACTACTCCTGCACATGTTCTTAGCGAGTATGGAGAGGCGTTCCCTTGGATGTTGAACAGCTTGAAGAACTCTGACTTAGCCAATGACCTGTTGCTTTGGTCGTCGATGATGGTGTATATCTTCACCACTTTTCTGGGTTGACCTTTAGGGTATACCTTTACTAGGTATATTTTTGAGCAGGATCTTGTGCTAAAGCCTGCACCGCAGACTGATGTGCATTGAGATGTGACTGCAGGTGTTGAAGTACTCACGTTTCGTTCTCCACTGTGATCTGAAGCAGGGGAGTGGGCTCCTGCAGTCTAAGGTGCTGGGCCTGGGTGGAGAAGAGTATTGTGGCTGCTGCTCTCACACTCTGTGCATTTAACTACAGACCTATAGTCTCTTGCTAGATGGGTGGAAGAGGTACAGCACTTGAAGCAAACACCATTCTCCTTGAGGTAGGCTTTACGTTCATCTAAAGGCTTTTCTCTGAAGCTCCGACATTTTCTGAGCGGTTGGGGTTTGTTGTGGATGGAACACTGACTGTCAAGGTCCTCCACTTTACTGTGCATCCCGTCGTCTGCGTGAGTGCGAAGTTGAGGACACTTAAGACTTGTGCACAGAGACAGGGGCTCTTGAATAGCTGTACCTATTAGTCGGTTTCTCTGAGTTGGACAGGCTGGCACTGGGTGTAGAGAGGACAAAGCTTGGGTCATTTCTTGTCCTTGCTTCGCGGCAGATGAAGCTGGCAAAGAAGGAGAAGGGAGGAAAGGGGACATTGTGATCTTTTTGTACCTTGATCCTTGTGACATCTACTTCTTCTGGAGGTTGAATGGTAGCTTCTCCAAAATGGGATTGATTCCCCATGCTGAGTCCAGGTAGGAGAGGCTTGGTAGGCCTCCATCCTCTTTCACTGACTGTAGCTCCATGAGCAGGTCTCCTAGCTCTCTCAGCTTTAGATGGTCTCTATTGGCATAGGGAAGCTCTCTTTCCTCTTGTACAGGACAGCTTCAGATGGTCTCTATTGGCGATTTTAGGGAAGCTCTCTATCCTCTTGTACAGGGCAGCTTCGACAACCTCTGGTGAACCGAAGCACTCCTCTAGCCTTATCCAGACCATCTTCAGCCCTTTGGTGGGGTGGTTTATGTGTACAATTCTGAGCCGCCTTACATGTTCAGAAGACTTGCTGCCCAGCCACTAAGCTTGTAGGTCCAGCTCCTGACTGGCTGTCAGCTCCAACCCTCTGATGGCATTGATGAACGAAGACTTCCACGACCTGTAGCTCTTCGGAACGTCATTGAAGTGGGAAAGGTCTGTGTTAACTAACTCTCAACGTGCCAGGTACTTGATGAAGTTAATCACTCCTGGTGCTTCATGCTGATGGGCTTGTGGTGTTGTGTTGCTAAGGGGGATGTGAAAATATGTTTCCGGATAGAAATACTCTGCCATTCTCTCATCGCTCCGGCGTGCATCATTCTGTTCTTCTTTGAAGCTGTGGGTGTGCAGGATAGTGTCTTCTTGACACCTCTGATGTGACAGGTTCAGGTCTGGAAATGTGTGTCACCTTGATTCTGATGTCCACTGCCATGTGGCAATAAAAAAGGTTGGTGTGGAACTACAATAGAGAAGCATACACAAATAAGAAAGTTAAATAACAGACACCTGCTAGACTAACATACATACATTTCTACATTGAAGCTAGCATAGATATAAATGAACGTCATGTGGATAAGTAACGTTAACATAACGCGTACTTACCTAGATAGATGGTGGTGTATAAAAGAGCCATTAACCTAACTTAATGTTACACAGAATTGCGTTACATATACTCGATTTGACATAAGCTACTAATTTACCAATTAGGTAAATTAGTAAAAAGTTTATGCTAATTAAATACTCACAGATAATGCTTAACCAAGCTATAACATAGATAGAAGTGAGATTTTGCTGCTGAGATGGCTTGTTTTGGAACTGTCAAAATGGTTACATAGCAACGATACAGTAAACAACGGTCACCTGTTCCTAGTGGCGAGGTGGCGCGAGGTAATATAATATACAACGTGCAAATAAAAAAAAAAAGTCATAGATTAATAAACTAAATTACACAGTATAAAACCAACATAGAAAATACACAGAGCAGTCATTACCCGTGAATAATAATATTATTTTATTTTATCAGTTCATGTCATTTTGCCAGAACATGTAGACAATAATACATTTCCATAAAATGTAAAATTACATTTATTCACGTACATTTTGTAGAACCAGACCAAACATGTACTGTAAATAGACATTTTGTAAAATTAGTAAAACGTTCTTGATAGTGTTGTAGCACTGTAATCTTTTTTTTCTTTTTTGGTGGGGGGGAGAGGGGGCATTTGTATTTGGCACCAAAGGCAGTTTAGAAAGTACATACATAAAATTAAATAAATAAATAAACAAACAGTAAACGGAAACATATGCCAATAGTAAATATAATAGATCAATATCACTATTTTATTAAGATAAATGTAAATGTTCTCCCCCCTTTTTTGACCTTATCGTGCTTTCAAAAGCCAATGTGTGCAATGCATTACAACATTAAACAAACCACATAAATACAGTCTGTATGTGATTGCCCTCTAGTGATACAAAGAAGTATAGCAATATCATTCCGTTCTTCAAATACACAGTCACCTTGGGACTTTCTTAGCCATATTGAAGGGAAAAACAAAAACAAAAGAAAAAGCAATATGCTCAGGTAGACTTTACACAGTTAATTTTATTAGCAATATCTAAAGGTCTAAATGATTTTGAGTTGTAATAGAAATGTCATAGCCTGATAAACAGCATTTTGATGAGTGTGTTTATACTGCCACTATAAAGTCCCAATCCATTGGAGGGAGCCTGGTTGCTGGGTGCTGCTGTCTTGTGAGAGCTAGGGGAGGAATATTTGACTTATTTGTGTACACTGTTGGTGATAAAAAAGGCAATAATAAAACACTTACACAATTGTGTACAACAGGCACTTAGATTAATCATGCAAATATGATTACAATCTCTTATTTGCTTAACTAACACTAATTAAGTAATTATAAATTGCAGCTTGACTATTGGAGTGAGATTGAACTTTAACACATGACTTGATTACATATAACAGGAAACACCATCGACTTTTCAAATCTGGTGTTGCCTTTATGACATCTGCATAGTCCAGATTGTATAGAGTATAAAATACAAGCAAAGAACCAAAAGATCTCCAACAGAAGACAATGGGCACCAGTGATAATATTGCTAGTTCTACAGAACAGATTTTATGCAAAGAGGCCCCCTAATGAACTGACAACTCAAGTTATTATTTTGAGTGTACATCAGTCTGGACAGGTACTGATATTTTTCAGAATCACACATGGTGTGGTGCTTTCACTGTAAATCTAAACATTAGCTTTGAAGGATAACTATTTTTAGTGTTAAACAAGTGAATGAGTTATCCAGTTGAAAACCCTGTGAACGTGCTCAGACCTAAGCAGTACGGTTTTTTAAATAACGCCTCTGGAAAAAAATAGTTTTTCTTATTCTTTGATGTGTAGTCATAAAGTGCATAAAGACCTACTTGAACACATCATGGTTGACAGAAAGTCTTAAACAGGATATTTATTTCTTGTTAAGAGAACTGCAGCTGTTTTAGTTTGATGCCTTGATAACATTGTGAGATAGCATGCTATTATTTCTTGTTGTATGGGGTGTTAGTTGCTGCTGCTTGCAATCAGGACAGTAAAATGCAATGCAGTGTTTATTTATAATACACACTGTAGAGGCATGTGCAGAAATGGATCTCTAGTTCTTAGTTTCTTGCTGTTTTTTGTACTTTTTTATGCGTATGGGTCATATTGTAATTCATATGGTATTGTTTTTTTTTTTTTTTTTTTTATTATTATTGTGTTATGATGCTTTGACTATGATTTCAGGGGCTACTCTTGAGTTCCAGTTGACTGCCACAGACATCTGTATTGCAGGCTAGATCAGTCAACATGTCTTTAAATTAGGAAACACCAGCACCATTGAGTGCACTGCAGTGTATTGCCAGAAAAACAAAAGAAAATGTGGCAGATTGCTAGATAGCACTGGCTCTTACCCGGGTCTTATCTATGACAGGCAACAAGAATTTAAGTGCAGCTACTGAACTAAGGTGAAGACACTTTAACACAGATATATGGAAAAAAATACAGTATTTGACAAATTGCAATAAGAACTACTCAGAATGTTTTCTCTTGAAAGCCATGGAAACCTTAAGTCTTTGTTTTACTCTAAATATTGAAAAGCAAACTAGGTTAAAAGACAGTTTCTTTTTGTAGCCTAGAAGCAGGCGAGTGCTTGGTGATTCAGTGTGTTCCTTTCGCAGTGAGCACGCTGATGCAGCATCCTACCTTGTCACTACAATAAGGCTTTGTTCAGAAATGACAGGTTTATTTTTAAAGCTGTTCTGGCCTCAGTACACTAGTGAAGTTTTGACTGTCAGTGGTATAACACTAAAGGGACATTTCAGGATGTGGCAGAAATGTATATTTAAGATTAGTCTGGACAGAATATCAAACAAAACCTGGAGCTGTTCCATCTATTCCAAGGCAGTAACTTTACTATTTCATATGAGATGTTTGTCGAAGCACGAAATGAACTGATGCACACTGACACCAAACACACCAAACACACACACACACACACACACACAAATGTTTGTATTTCTATATTTGTGGGGACTTCTCATTGACTTGCACTATATTTTTATTTACTATTTCTAATTTCAGTCAGACAAAGTGGGAACGTCCCCACAACGTCATTTTTTTCAGCAGTTACTATCTGTCTGGGGACATTTTCTCAAATTTTGTCTGCACATTGATAGTAATATCTGCCCCCCCCACACACATTTATAAATATGTATGAGCACAGATGCAATAACTTTCATGCAGGTCCATAGCTAATCCTCTAA
Organism: Polyodon spathula; assembly: GCF_017654505.1. NCBI lineage: Eukaryota > Metazoa > Chordata > Actinopteri > Acipenseriformes > Polyodontidae > Polyodon > Polyodon spathula. The sequence goes on from NC_054548.1 coordinate 22,258,345, forward strand.
GATGTATAGCAGTGTGGTATTTATTGAACTGATCAGTGTATTATTTGATGTCCTGAAGTTTTTTGCTTTAAAGCTGATTGAATCCAACTCACTATGCACCACTATGACAAGCAAATTAGTTGTACCCTTTAAACAACATTAGACTTCAAAAACAAATTGAATCTTTACATTATTGTTGCTACCTGGATGGAAGAAAAACATTTGTCCATTATCCACTACCTTTTGCCTTTTTGTGCAGAGGCAGTTTATGATTGTCTCGATTCTCTCTGTGCCATGTAAAAGCCCATACTACTCCCTTGTGTGCCAAAATAACTCTCTCACATCCATGCTGTTTTGATTCACACTTGAGAGACATAGCCTGTGGCACATTCTTCTCTCTACCGTCCACTATGGAATGCTGATCTTTTTTGGTAAAGCTGTGTCAGTCAGTAAGAATTCTGAATGCATGTTCCCATGGGTTCAGGGATGGGGCATTTAGAAGAAAATAAGTCACAACAGGATTTCTGGCAGGTCAAAATATTGTACTGCTCTCACTGTACTTTACATACAGGTATATTTATACAGTATTTGAGTTTCAGGTGAGTGTAAAGGGACTGGGGAGCCTGGCCCATTTTGTATGCCGTAAAAGTGACATGCTATAAACATAAACAGAAGAAAAAAAAACAATAATGTCTCAAAACTTCTATTTATTTTATGTAGCATTTGTTTTATGGAACTGACAGCTGAAAGGAAGACCCATGGGCCAACCTCTTCATAACAGGCCGCATTAAAGGTTTTCTGTGTTTCAGTTTTATGGCTGTTCAGCCTTTTCTGAAGCAGCAACAGACAGTGGCAGACACAAAAGGGCAAAAAAAGATATCTGAACATATTATAACTGAGGTGGTCCTATGACCTGACAAGGACCTGCATAAACTTATGATAGATTGTTTAGCAATATTACACATTAGTCAAAAATAAGTAGATATATTGAACAAATTGATAGTCATAAGAAAGATCACCATGCAAGGAATCTGCATCAACAGACCAGAGTGGTGACATGTAGCTAACACGTATAAGAAATATTCTTATGACCACTTGCATATACAGAAGATGTTATGTACAGTATACTTGTGGATTGACAGATGTTCCGTTTGCTTTGTTAGTGTCTTGATGTGCTGTAAAGCTGGACATCCACTCCAGTACTGCTTGTGAAATATTGTTTCACATCAGAAGAACACACTGCTCCAGCAATCACATGCAGATGTGATCTTTTGTTTATTTGTTTCTGTGTTTGTTGTCCTGTAAAATGGGGAAAATGCAGAAGACAGCCTGCAGGCAATCAGTCATGGTAAAGTCATTCCTGCACTATCAGTGTGGATGCAGGTGTCCCAGCTGCCAATAAGAGTGCTTTTCAGAGGTGTCTCACAGACTGGGTAGGGTGTCATTGTGACTGTGATGTCAGGTATTAATCTTGTCTGACAGTCGCAGACTTGGCACAGTCGCTTCAATCACTTTCTGCCTCATGACAGGATGGAACCTGTTTCAAATATTAAGCAGACTTTGGGACAAATGTACACATTCCAGCAGCCCAAGTAACTAAAACAGAGGGGGATACAGAGTTTAATTTTTTCTCTCCTAATTTGTGGTTATAATGGATGTACATTGATCGCACTAAAAGCTGTTGAACATGCAATGGCACACTTTCCATTAGCAATTCCGAAAGTATATTCATGTGCCATTAAGTGCATTGCACTCCAATGAATAAAGTCAATGGTCCATATTCCCAAAGAGTTTATTCCAGTCTTTCATGAACTAGGAGTACATCGAACACTGGAATAAGCTTCCAGTAATTACAAATCAATGGCCCTGTTTTGAAGCAAGGGGATTAATCACAGCTTCTAGACAGAATGTCATTGCATGTACAGGACAAGAATTTCGTACAAGCCTGGGAAATATCTCTCTTGACACTCTTAACAGATGTGTTTCAGCTGCTTGATACTACAATACGACCTCTTCAACTCTATATAGAAATACTTCATGGATTCAAAACTGGGGAACTGTTTCCACATTACATTGAGTTAAAATCCACATTTAATGCATGCTACTCTGGGGAATAATACTGAAAATGACCACATGCGTGTCATTGTAAGTAGTTTGTATTTTTTTAATTAATAAATGTACTAATTCTGATTAATTAACTTTATTTTGAATTAATAGGTTGTAAGTCAAAAAATGGACTGTCCTGTGTGTGTGACATCTTTTAAATAATATAATAAATGTATCTCATGAGTATGGCTTTTTTTTTTTTTTTAACATTTACGGTATATAAACTAGTAATAAATCTTGATCTATTTTCATTTGGGGCTATCTAAGATGTTGAATTTTTTTATACCATATCTTTAAAAAATCAATGTGAGCTGGTACTACTTTTTATACAGTTGTGCTTTAGGATACAAGGATATATCTTTAGGATATCTCCTTCTTAAATGTAACCCCCATCTCCTCCCCCCGTAAGATATGTTATAAACCTTATACTGTAGGTCTAAACCCCATAAACAGTTGATAGAGCAAATGATTATACTTTTCAGATACCCAGTAGAGTTTTTTATGTTCTGAGATATTTAATGCAAGAGGAAGAGAGAATATTAGATTCTCAGACTTCTGCTCTTTGTTACACTAAAAATAAATTATGATTTAAAAAGAGGCTTTTTGAAAGACCCTTAAAGGAATACATAGAATAAAGTAAACTACTGTGAAGATCAAAACTCATTTTTCAAATGGTGTAGGATAAAATGGTAGACCAATAAATCACAAAAGCAGACTTCTTTTGTAGACCCATGATGGCATTTAGCTCAACATGGTACATATAAAAAATAAAATAAATCAAAACCATTGTTCCTCTTGGTATGCCCAATTTCCTTTCCAAAGTTCCCATGTTTTTGACCTAAAGTCTTTTTATTTCTATTTTCCTAAGTAAGATTTATAGCAGGGCATTATTGTTCGGTGTACAGTCCGTTTATCTTGCTGTCAGTGTGATATTATAACGAAGCGTGAGGCTAGCTGCAGCCATAGAGCAGTGAGATCACAGGCGATATGCTCCACAGATCAGGGAATTATTAATTTCACACAAACTGATGCTAAATAATTGGCCATCTGCCCCCTATCCATAACCAGATTAATTTGCATGTTAACTATCAGTATATTTTTTACTAGTCATATTTTACAATAAGCACCTGTCGTTGCACACCATCCTTTAGTTATTAGAAGTGATAAATGCCCTTCACATAATCAGAATTTGCTAAATATGTTAGGAGCTCAACGGCTCCTGTGTCCCTTTTGTGTCTGAGAATGAAATAGATTAACCCTCTGTGAAGTCTTAACTAATCCTTGTTCCCAAGTGTTAGCACTGACAGATCTGCAACCCCTAAACCCAACCTGGGGCAAAGAAAGTGTACTTAACGTTCCATAAATTTGTAACTTAGGGTATATTGTGTTATGTTAGAGCTTACAGAACTGTGAGAAATATTCACCAAAACCAGGTTTATTTTAAATAGCAACTATATCCATAGCACGCGCACACACACACACACACACACACACACACACACACACACACACACACACACACACACACACCACACACACAATCTGCAGGTTAGCAGGTTGCTGGTATTAGATTGTGGTTATGTTGGTGTTGCTTCTCTTGACTCTTGGTGTTTGTTTAGTTATAGATACAGTATACAATACTAACTTAGTATAACTACTGTAAGCTCAACTAAGGTTAGTGGTTATGGAATATGTCCATTAATAGTTCCTCTCTAAATTAATGATTATGTGCAATAATGTTTAAAACTGTCAGGGCATCATAAAGTGGGTTTTTAAATTAAATAGAAATGCTGTAAGTCATGCAGATTTCGAACAATAAAAAGTGACAAAAAGAGAAAGTGAAGGCTTAAGCTTGCATTTATTCATTTGTGAAAACATCTGAGCAATTTGTAAAAAGCATAACAAATGATAAGAATAGACTGAAACTTCCACCAAAAACTAGTTAAAAAAACAAACAAAACACTAGTCTGAACACATAAAAGGAGAATTAGGGCAAATAATTAGGTTTCGGTTTCTCAGTGGAGTTTGAGTCTATGGCTAAAGATTTTGCATCATTCTACAGAATTAACTAATTTTGCTTCATAAAGTTGAATGAAACCTGCAATTCTAGGTAATGCAAACCTTTTGACCACAGCCGTACATTCCTGTGAATGTAAAAATGGGCAGTTGCCACATTGCTGCCCTTAAATGTAACCCAAAAGAAAAATGGTTAAATGATTTCCATTTGTATGAATATGAGACTCTTCTTCCTGTCAAACATTCCTAGGTGGATAGGGGTTGATAAAGGCAGAGATAATTACCATGGCAGTATCCCGCCATTTTGAAGATAAAGGTCAAAAACTAGAAAGAGAGAAGGTCATATGTGACAGTGCCGGCTTCTTTACAGATTCCTGGCTCACAGGGGGAGATTGCCGCTAGCCTGAATAGTTATAGGAGATGGGAACAGTTTGGAATCACCTCCCAAAAGCAATGTATCAAAGAACAACCCCTGCCTGTGCAATGCCACAGTTATAGTTTTTCATTCAAAGTCACTGGACTCTGACAGAAAAAGAGAATAGCAACAATATAGTTAATGGACAACACAGCATGAGGTGCTTCACAGCTCAGATCGTCATCTACATATGCTACTCTAGTGACCATAATGTAAAGCTATACATGCGATTGAAAGGATCAATGTTATCTTTCCCTAAGAATACTGACAAAGAACACCATAATGAAAAGAATTTGGAAGAAGAGTAATGGAAGGAACCATTGACTGGTGATGAAAATACTGTTCTTATATATGCTAGTTATTGTCTTTTCAGCAAGACCAGAGCGCCATCCCAAACAGATTTGTTTAGTATTTGTTTCCCTGTAACTGCCTAAATAAGAAAGGGTTTTTAATGGAGACAATGACTTCTACTCTGTTTTACTGACAAAACAAGGTTGCACAGTAAATCAATATCAGATATGAATACATTGATTCCTTGCCTGAAGCTACAACTATAAGGTCATTCTGTCAGGAACCACTTCTATAAATGGAAGTATTGTATTACGGTAAGAAGAGTAAGTGACGTTGACCTGGGTTTGTTACAGGTAGGTTTCCAGTCCAGGTCTTTGTTTCAGCCATGTCTTTCGTTATTAAACTGAACCAATCAATCCAATGACCCTTTTCCTAAACTAATTACCTAAAATCAGATAAAAAAAAAAATTAAAAATCAAACAGCAAAACCAATGTTATTTATATTTAAACACTGAATACAGTGTAACATATTGTACAATAACATTAAACTGCTTAAGTCAATATTTTTAAATTGTTAAACAGTATCAGATATTAACATATTGTGTGATAAGATGTTCTGAGTAAAGCTTTATATTATTTATAAGCATAAATTAATATTAAATAGATATGGAATTGCATAGTAAATTAATGTTATATTAATATTTAATAAATATGCAATAGGTGGTTTCTTGCTAAATGTTAACCAAATGTCGATTGAAATGGCATATCACATCCATTTATATTACGTTTTGTTACCCTAGAAAATATGTAATAATTTCCCATTGTTTACATGTTTTTAATTGAAAATACAGTTAATCTGACTTAAATGTTAATGAAAAGTAACAAGGAATAATTGAACTTAATGTAATATCAATTGCACATCTATTAAATATTAATTTAACATTAATATGCAATTGCATATCTATTTAATAATTGGAGTTAGGAATACATTAGGGTTCCTGAAGAGCATGTGTAATGACTTATTTGGATTTGATTTGCGTATGAAGTAGGAATATTTTCTTTCCAATATACTACACTATAATAACTTAATCACATTACAGTATATTAGCGAGTTTCAATCAGTAGTAATACCAGATTTTTACAGTTTGTTTGTCCATCTATACCTTCCCGTCTGATTGTCTGTCAATAATAACAGAAGCATTATTCTACACTTAATGGATAAATCACATACTAATAATTATTTATTAATGCGTGATTTTTGAATGGGGGGAAAAAAAAAAAATCATAATAAACAAATCCTGTAAGGTTTGAGTAGCTAAACTCACACTTTCTTTATTGGACACCATGTAAAGAAAGTGAGCGGTGGAAGACCTTTGAAGTAGACGTCTTTCATTTATTATATATTTCTTTTACAATCCTTTACATTTTTCACAAATTTTTTTTTTGTTTGTTTTTTTAAGCAGTGCTAAACCAAATAGTGCAAGCCGCAAGACCAAGGATGGATCATTAAGTGGTATTCTTATAAAAGTAATCTTTACTGTTCATTGTTATTAGTTTACATTTACTTTACGTTAAAAATAGGGAATTCATGAAAGGGACCATAACATTTTAACTTTTAAAAACAGTTAGTCTATTGAAGCATGTTTAACAATCTGATCGATGTTTGCCTGTCAAGCTCAAGAATGGAGAACAAAAGCCCTGGTAGTAATTGTAACACACATCCAGACCAACAGAGGGCAGACAAGTATCATCAATAAGCAAGTTAATGCTGTTCCTCAGAGTTAAACAACTGTTGACTGTTTCCTAGTCTGGGAAGACTAACCACGCATTCCCTTTGGTATTGTTTATATATTTTAAAACACAACACAATATTCATTAAAATACAGTTATAATACTCTTTTATAAGCCATTCCTAAATTGCAAACTGTCTTCTGTTGTAGGGTTAGGATTCAGTAAAGTACAGTATGTGTATAATAAATATAACCTTAATAGTTAGAAAAACATTTTATTTATTTATTTATTTATATATTCAGCAGACACCTTTATCCAAGGCAAATTGCAAGTGTTACAGGGCAATACACGGTTACAATGAAAAACAATATTTAAATACCTTATAGTTTACAGAAAGTGCAAATTTTACTACTAAAATATAGTATAAAATAAGATACAACAAGTTAGGATTAAAATAATTTATATATACAACAACATAATAGTTGTGCAATAGTGCATCAGCTGAAAATCCAGTATTGCTTAGGTCAGTACAATACATAGCAGGAGGAGCAGCTCAAGAGATCTACAAGTGCAGCCTAAACAGGTGAGTCTTGAAGAGGCGCGGAAAGCAGTGGAGCAGTACTGAAGTTCTCTGGTAGCTGATTCCACCACAGGAGGGCTAGAGAAGAGACGGAGCAGACACAGGAGGACGGAGAGTGAAGCGAAAGGGTGACTAGTTTGCCTGTAGAGGAGGAGTGGCAGTCGAGAGGGGGTGCCAGGAGACACAAGGGATTGAAGGTAGGATGGGGCATTGTGGGGAAGAGAGCATTAGACAAGAGCAAGGGTCCTGAATTGAGTGCGAGCAGAGATCAGTAGACAGTGGAGAGTGCGAAGCAGATGGGTATCATGAGAGTAATGAGGTTGGGAGATACAATTGACCAAATGGATTGTGTGATTCAATAACACAATCTAAGAGCCTCTTAAATTAAAACTGAAGATATGTGACTATAGGCAATTATATAAAAACACGGTGTATTGAGTGGCTGGAATGCATTTTTTAATGAAGGAGAACATTTATAATTGTGTTTGGTTTGCTCTAGAATGTAAAAAGTGTATAACATGCTAGTTTATATCTAGACATGTTGTGACCAACTTCCCTCATGCCTTTTTTTTGTTATTTGTGCTAACGTAAGAGATTTGGTTCCCTTTAGTTTATCTGCCTGAAACATATTGGGTAGTAGACACCAGCAGGTCAAGACACAGTCAATATTATCTATTGTATTTAGAAGGGGTGACTTCTCAGAACCAAGGAGAAGGATGACTAAGTCGATAGACTAGAGAAATAGATCTTTAGTTGTACAATCATATCCTTTAGTGAAGTATTAAATCAATGAAAGGGTTGTGAGAGGAAAGTGTCTTTTTTTCTGGTCTGGATCTTTATTGTTATAAATACAAAACCAATAGTGGTATTCAAATATATGCATTTTTAGGCCTGCACAAACAACACTGTTAAAATAACAGTATTTGGTAACATATTAATTATTTTATTTTTCAAACTTACCTCATTTCTGCACAGTACTGTAGTTCCTAAAAAAAAAAAAAGCTATATGTTCGCAAGTCAGTTGATTCATGTAAGTAACAAGGAAGGTGAAACAATTATTTAGAACAACAAAACAACAAATATTATTTCAAATGTTAAAACATCACTATTAAATAAGGAAGTAACAACAAGAATAATACTAGAAGCAGTTCTATTATTGGAAGGAAGGAAAGGAGTAAGAATGGATGTATTTTATTCTATTCCTAAATGATTTTCCTTTCAGACAGTTTAATTTGAGTAAATGTTATTTCAAAATCATTCATTCTATAATATTAATTATAATGCCAAGTTAGTGGTTATCCATATTGGAACTGAAAGGTTACAAAATGTCCATAAAAATTCTAAATGTGTTTCCATAGAATAATTCACAGGGCCAGAGCCCAAGCTAGAAGAATAGCTTGTTAGATTGTAAATTGAGTTGGTAGAGGAGTGACCTTTAGAGAAAACATGAAAGGGTTGTCTTGCTTGATGAGGAGAGACGTGGCCTCCAAGACTGTGCACAGCATCTCCGAGGATAGAACAGGTAGCGGATGCAAACCTGAATCCTTTGGGGATAGAATAGGAAGAGGATGTCAAGCAAAACACTTGACAAGGGAGTTAGGGGTGGCTTTAAATAGGTGGTAGATGATGATTGACAAGAACAGAAAATTAGAAGAGCCCTAGCTCCCGTCCCCCGAACCTCACATATAGGTTAACATGTAAATAAGATTAAGTTTTTTTTTTTTTTTTTTTTTTTTTTATGAACAGTATTTTATTTAGCAATGACAAACACATCTTTCCTATTAACAGTGTTCAAGGCTGAGAGCAAAAGTAAACAAGCAGCAGTGATTTATGAGTTCAACGCATAATTGACTTTGACTTCTTTTTGAGACTTACCCAAAGTTACATTTCTTTGGCAAAAAAGAAAAAAGAAAATCTGTTTTACAGTCTGGTGTCAGATTTGGCTAACTTACCCATTTATTGTGGATTTGGCTTGATGTCATCACATGGATAAAAGAACAGACAGATTTTTTATGGTTCAGATCATGACCCACAATTCTAAAACCCTTGCACTAGAAGATCTTGCCAATCTCATAGTGTGGTTTGAACTTATATCATAAATACACTTGGCTATCATTTCTTACACAAGTACAAGAAAAACAAGTTCTAAACTGTAGTTGCAGTGAGTAGATAGTTTCCTACAGTTCAGTTTCTTACATCGTGCTGAGAGTAGCTGGAACATTGTGTGGTTGAAACCATTTGCACAAATATTCCGGAACGAGCAGCCAAGAAGACGTATTCTGGAAGATTTTGCTAGTGTAAACGCTACTGAATGTATTCCGAAGCACCTTCTCTTATCATCTCAAAATTTGGGGTATATTTGCTAGGGTAACCACGCTGAGGACATGTTCCGGAATAGTTCTAGAAAATTCCCAGCAGGCACTGCATTGAAGCCATCTACATCATCAACTTGCTGCCTTCCCGTGATGCGTATTCACTAAATAATATATCAAATAATCACTGTGTTATACATTACATGAACATAGTCAAATAAAAACAACACCTTGCTATGATTCATAATGCTCCTTCCCCTGGGCTATTACCTGCCATGTTTCATTGATCAAAGGTGTATCCATTTACCGTACAATACCTGTGAATTGGACAAATGAATTATAAACCATGCTATACTGAAACTGCTTATTTATTTTAAATGAGTTATATTTATCTTTTTTTTTTTAATTTAGAGTGTCCTTGTAATGTTCTCCTGTTTTTCTCCCCAGTTTTTAATGTCCAGCTATGTCCCTTCCCTTCAGCAATTCCCTACAACAGCTCAGGAGATTCGAAGGTCAGTGTCTCTTACACCCGGGAGCTCAGCCCATCTAGGCAATCTATTATCCCCTGGTGGACAAAGGCCACCTCTGCAGGTGTCCCCTTAAGCTCCCTTTGCCTCCCTAACCTGCTGGAGCACCAGCGTGAATATGAAGCTCTCTGTGGAATAATCTTCCTCCCCTGACTCTATGACACCCTATGCAGTCGTGTCTTTACCAGGTGAGCCACTTGGGGACCCTTTAAATTAGCGTTTTAAGTTTCAATATTTTAGATTAAAAGTAATGGACCCTAGACTATATAATTGATACAGATAGTTAACTGCAATTTCTCCTGAATTAGGTTGAAATTTTAACATAATTAAAACCAGCTGTTTCTGTTCCTCAGATATTTATTAACTGGGTTATTTATTCATTTGTTTTAAATTTGACACCTGGGTGCTCGCCATTGAGATAAATCATCTTGTTTAGAAGGCAGACATGGTCGTGGAAACACAAGCAGCTGCAATAAAAGCAAACACATGTTACTGTGTATAACACCATCCAACCTGGCTCATACCTGTAACAACATATAACCATAGTCCTTGAGGGCACTGAGTTAATTGAAATTACATGTATGAAAAATGTATACTGTGTGAAAATGTGTGAAGCGTCCAAATAGGCAATTCATTAAATACAAGAAATGTAATTAAATATCAAAGCCAAGATGTTTTTTTTCTAAAGAAAGACTAATTAGATTGTGTATAGTTAACCTCGCCCAACAGAAAAGAAACACACACCAGCACAGCTGTGGTTTTATTTGAAAGGAGATTTTGTTGATTCGACTAGTAAGTTACAAAGTACCAACCTAATAATAATAATAAAAAAAAAAACGATTACCACCATTACAGGATTTTTCTCACGTACCCCCCTGACAAAAGCTTGCGTACCCCAGTTGGAAAACCACTGTGTTCGGGTGATTATGCAGCTCCTGGAAATTTAAGAGGGTGTGTACCTTGGCTGCATTCTGTGACCAAGAATGGCATCCAAAAGATTGTTTTGTGCTGAGAACTGTTTACATGTGCAGCACTGGAATGTGTCTTTACAGTTAGCAAATAGAAGAAAGACATTTTCTTTCACCAGTAGTTTTTAATATCTTGGAGAGCTAGTGAAACAGGAGTCATGTTACCAATAAAGAAAGTGGCACCCAAGAGAGACACAGTAGAGCACAGACACAATTGCAGTGAATGTGATTACATCACGCAGGAAAGGGCTGCCCATTGAGCATACCAGAGTCATTTGTTTTTGAGTCTTTATTCCTGTAGTACCAGCATGCTGATTTTGCAGTTGGTGGTTTATCATATGAAATGTTGTTAGTGATGTAATTGTGTCCGCCAGTAATCTTTAAAGTTTAAGTTCTATTATAAACATTCTGTTTTAAACTCTGAGCTAAAACACCACTTAGAGGCCATTTGGAATGTACTGCTAGAAATTTAAGTAAGCAATAAGGCATGACAGGGTGTAGGATATACTCTAATATCCACACGCCCAGGGTGTGTTTTAAGGCATAAGGGGAAATCACACCCACACTCTGAAGTGCCTTATTGCGCTTATAAAATGGGTCAACTAACTAGCTAAAAAAAACAAAAAACAGATGTAAAAACATGTTTTAATTAACAAAAAAAGTAATTTTTATAAATCCTTCCACTTCTGACCTAAAAAATAGTCCCTTAAAACTTAAATAAAAATAAAACCAAAAATGCATTAATTAAAATGTTTTTTTTTTTGTTTTTTTTTATTTTAATAAACATTGAACTGATTAAAAACAAGAAGCACTGTTTATAGATGTTAAATTGAACACTGCCGTTTAAATTGGAGTTTCATTTCATGACATGGTGTTTGATTCATTGTCATTGTCTGAGGAAGTGTAGCAGGACAATCACACAAACCTTCTTTGCCAGGTCTGGCCATATTTAGTTGCACATCTAAACAAACCTCTCTCACAAGACCTGCGGCAGAGTCAGGTGAGAGTGTTGGGGGAGTTTTTTTTTTTTTTTTTTTTCCACCTCTTTGAAAAAAAGTTTAATCCCATGGGAATATGCTGTAATATTCACATCCCCATGTGACCTGTTTTAACCAATCAGTATTTTTAAAAGACCCATTTTATAAGGAGGAGGTAACCTGTACTTAGGCCTTGGTGTTTTCGGTTTTAACCGATAATAATCGGAAAAAAAAAAAAAACTACTCCCGAAGTCCTTTTTAGAAAATGCCGTTTTTATATATTTTTTAATAAATAATAATCAAAAAAACATCCCTGAAGACATATACCCAAGTGGACATCCTCACTTCAACACAGTAAGTAAATACCACAGTATTGGTAAAACACTCATGCAATTTATTAAACAAACTGAAAATTGATGTGTTTCAGTGCTGTTTATTTTTAATAACAGAAAAGAACTGATTTTGCCAAATAATAATAAAAAACAAAAAAAGACACCCCATAACTCAACAAAAAATAAAACCTGAAGAATTCAAGCCCTATTCATACTGTTTGACCCCCAGAGTGATGTTGTAGTAACAAGATTTCAAGGGGAGAGGAAGGTTGTGCCGCTATGGTTAAAATAGCCTTTCCCGAAAGTAAACTGGACTAGGTTGCATTACATTTTTTTAAATGCTTAATATACACTTCATTATAAAAGTAGTACTTATATACACATATCCATAACATTTAATTTGTCTCATTAGTGGTAACATAGGTTTTCATAACTTCTTGTAATCCTTAACCTACCTAACATGGTTTTAGACAATGTCTTTCCATCAATTCACTCTTAAAATCCTCTTGACTGAAACTGCCAAGTCACTTTTTGCTTGTATAAGTTATACTTGCATGTTGTATGATCACTTACCCCCTAGTGCTATTTAAAATGATGTGTCTGTGTATGGTCCTTGAAAGAAGGGCAAATGAAAATAAATATTGCAGTCTATGGCACTGTCATCACTCTGCATACTAAAACAAGTAAAGGCCCATCTGTAATTCATTACTCAAGTCAAACATTCAGGTTTTTGAATTGGAAAGTGTGAACCAATGATTAATAAATCAGTTGGAGGCAGAATGAGCGTTGCTGTTTCTAAATGATGGATACATTATTGCACGAAACCATCAAAGAGGTGAACTGTCATTTGAATGACCTCTCAGAGCAAAACAGAATATTTTTATCTCAACACTTTTAAAAAATGTAACCACCAAAGCATCAGTGGATCTTAATACCCCCACCCATTCCAAAACCTGTTCTGCCACAGACCTCTTTCTACAAACTACTGTATCTGGAATTAGGTAATGCTATTAAAAGGGGTCATGACATTTCCCTTGATGTCTGTATTTGATCTGCCACTGTTTAGATCCTACAAATAGGTCATTTATTAAGTGAAAATGATTCTTGAAAACGGTGTGACAATATTTAAAATTGTAAATAACGATAATGATAATACTGTAATCCATCGCATATCAGACTGCGTTGGGACCAGAGTAACGGTGGAGTAATCCTGTCTTAAATACCATTATACACAGCACTGACAATTACTATTACCATTATACATGGCTCTGACTATTACTATTACCATTATACACGGCTCTGACAATTACTTTACACAATTATTGTTTTAAGATTCAGCTTTTATTAGGGAGCTCCCCAAAATATCTTGTTTAGAAAGATATAAGGTATTAATGCTTGTGACAGAGTAGCTGTCTGCATTGTGAGTGCATGCATTCGCTGTTGAGTGACAGGCAGGAGATCGAGACGGAGGCTGAAGTTCATACGCCCCTCAGACGAACAGGATTTATTTACATGTCAACACACTGAACAGCTCATGTGACACTACCAGCAAAGGAGGCTGTGTGGTCCAGCGCTTAAAGAAGCGGGCTTGTAACCTCCCCGGTTCAAATCCTGGCTCACTCACTGACTCACTGTGTGACCCTGAGCAATTCACTTAACCTCCTTGTGCTCAATCTTTCAGGTGAGATGTTGTTGTAAGTGACTCTGCAGCTGACACATAGTTCACACATCCTAGTCTCTGTAAGTTTCCTTGGATAAAGGTGTCTGCTAAATAAACAAATAATAATAACATACAACAGTGTACGAAAACTTTGGCTGGATTTGAACTAATCTTCTCTGTTCAATAATAAATTAAGGTGGCTGAAGAGGTTGATCATGGTGGATATGTGACCAACGGATTATAATAATAATAAATAAATCATCACACCCTAAGTAACTTATGTCAATTTGCTAATATTGCAGTAGTATAAATGCAACAATACAGAAACAATGAATATTACATAATGGTGTTTGGCATGCACAGAGTACTTTACTTTATAGTTTAAAGTAAGTCAAATATGATTTATGTCAGAATGAATTTTGCTGACTTGTATTTTTTAAATAATCTTCAGATACTGTAACAGCAGCCAAGGCTGTGTAATTTGCAAGTGCCAGGTTTGAAATTGTAGGTTTGATATATCAGTTTAAAATGACCAAGTTTCTTGGAGCCTGTAAGTTGTCAGGATGTGCCCCAGACCCGTCATGGTGGGTAGTCTCTATACCAGCAATTATATCAAGGAGCTACAAATCCAACTCACAGTTATGTGGTTTATAATCAAACTGCTCATCCAGAACGCACTGTAGTTGCACATTTTTCACAGTAGGAAACTGGATTTGATTTGCAGTTCTAGAGGTTATAGGTTTAAACTGAGCAACATGATTGTGTTATTGGGGGTATTTGATTTAAATTATGAAAGTAGCACAATTTCTACTTTGGGTAGCCTGGCAAAAATTAAATGGAAGCAATATTATTTATAGGGTTTGAATTTTTCAGTTTTTCTTTTTGAGTTCAGGGGGTTTTTTTTGTTTTGTTTTTATTATAATTTGCAAGAAAAGGTGTAATAATGATCAAAATGTTGGATTGGTAAGAGAATTCTTGCAGTATAACCAATTCAATTGTGTGGCAGCAATAGATACAATTCAGAAATGTAACTGTTTGATTAGAATAAGAGCAAAACTAAAAAATAAAGTGTGATACCTTTTCAAATTTTATTTGGAGTTAATGTGCAGCATACAAAGGTGGGAACGTTAGGTTATTACCATAACCCTGGTTCCCTGAATGAGAATGACAACCATTACCGAATGGGAGGAGCCTCTCTGACCATCAATCACTGAGCATATATAAAAAAAGCTGCCCTGCTGTGAGGGGGAAGACTCTCCCACCTCCTGTTGAAGAGGAACATCCTCATAGTAAAATATCTACATTTTCTTTCGAAATCAGAGGTCAGCTGGGGACATGACCTTGAAGGGTAATGGTTGTCATTCTTTTTCAGGGAAACAGGGTTATGGTAATAACCTAACGTTCCCTTTCAATTGAATGACAGCCATTACCGAATAGGAAGCTGTACCAAAGCTGTCGTGGCTCCAGATTACCGACAGTACAGTCCCATGGCGATAGCCTCAGAGCCCACATGAAGCCTAAGGGCATGCCACCTACAACACCCTAGAGCCCAGAGAGGGTCTCGCTCGGTTCGCAAAATTAAGGTGGTAAAAACACACAAATGTCTGACTACCTGTCCACCTAGCAGCATTGCATAGTTCATCTAAGGGGGCGCCATGAAGGAGAGCCCACAAATTTGCCTGGCCACTGGTAGAATGGGCCATAATGCACCCGGTAAGGGGGAGTCCATCTGTTCATAAGCCAAGCATATCGCATCTGCCACCCAGTGCGCTAGATGTTGCTTCGATAGGGCCTGACCTTTAGAGCGGGACCCATAGTAGACAAACAGCTGGTTGGACTGTCTCCAAGACGCTGTCCTATCCAGATAACAAGACAAAGCCTGAACTGGGCATAGCGTGTGCTGTCTATGGTCCTCCTCTGACTCGTGAGGGGGAGGTCTGAAAGTTTCCAAAACTACTGGCTGGTTAATATGGAATGAGGATAATACCTTTGGCAAAAATTATGGATTTCTTCTTAATGTTAGCCACGAGTCATTTCCCGTAAAAGCCGTGCATGTGTCATCAATGGACAGCACAAAAAACTCACTTTCTCATCCGGGAGACGTAATGGTTATTAAAAATGCCACCTTCAATGAAACAGGGCGCAATTCTGCTGACTCCATGGGCTCGAATGAGGTACCCATAAGGGCCCACAGTACCAGTTGCAGATCCCACTTGGAGACTATACTTTTCATGGGAGAACGAAGCCTCCGAGCCCCTTTAAGAAATTGCACTGCCAGGAAATGTGCCCTACGGGACATCGAGTCAATTTTGTCATAGCACACTGATATTGCTGCCAGGTATACCTTCAAAGTGGATGCTGATTTTCCTGCATCAAACAAGCGTTGTAAGAAAGTTAATATCGTCTCAATAGGGCAGGTCACAGGATCGTGACCTTCGGCAAGGCACCAGTCTTGGAAAACTTTCCATTTATATGAGTACTGGGCTCTAGTGCTCGGAGCCCTAGCAGACTGTAGTGTTTCTACTACTGCATCTGGCAAACCTCGTCTGAATAGAAGGCTCCGTTCAACGGCCAGACCCAGATTTGGAGCTGGGCTGGGTTCGAGTACCAAAATAGCCCCTCCGCTTGGCTCAGGAGGTCCTTGCACAGCGGGAGCTGCCACGGATGATCTGACAACATGTCGGAGAGGAGAGCAAACCAGGGGCATCTCGCCCCCCCCCCATCTCTCTACATGGAGAACCATAGGGGGCAATGAGTGGACTCTCGCAGGCGAAGCTGCTGCGCTCAGTGCCGATAGTAGCACGATCAGTAGCCGGGCTGTAGATGCTTTAAAGAGGTTCACCAGTGCTGAGTCAGTCGGTGCCGGGATCGACGTTGAGGAGAGCGTTGTTGGTGCCGAGTGGTCGGTGTCGATGTGTAGTGCGTTCGGTGCTGGGCTGTAGATGGCTCCAAAGCTATTCACCAATGCTGAACAGGAGGTGGGAGGGACTTCCCCCTTACAGCAGAGCCCTGATGGGGCAGCTTTTTTATATATGCTCAGTGATTGACAGTCAGAGAGGATTCTTTCCCATTCGGTAATGGTAATGGTAATGGTTGTCATTCAATTGAAAGGGAACTGAGTTTTGGCTTTGTTATATGAGAATTCTTTGCAGGCTTTGATCAACCAGTATTCTTCACCAAAACAGAGATGAACACTCTAGGGACAGTGCATATGCTATGTTCAGTAATTTCAGGACCGACAACCGTCATTTTCTGAATTGCTTTCTAAAACTGAAGTGGCTGAATGTCTAAACCAGCCAATAACCACCATTTCTATAGAAACCAGTTAAACAAGAAGTGGACATTTTTTTTTTTCTCTTTAAAAAAATGCATTCACCATGCCCTGTCAGATTATAATCTACCCTAATGACCTTTCCTTTCTAATCAGTACCTCTGTTTTATTTTCTCTTCATTTTTATAGACCTGTGTTCACAACAGCAGGTATGCTAGGAAAAATGTCAAGTTCTGAAGGTCATGTTTACATTTTATATCGGAAATTGCCTTAACTCTTGGATTAGAGACAGGAGCATGTTCCATTATTGGCATAAGGACATAATTTAGGGAATGTTTACATGTGCTAATCATATTGTTCATTAGGACAAAAAGAAAATGCAAATGATGCTTCTAACAAGGGAGTTTTTTCTATGCACTTCTATATTGAAGGTGAAACTATTGATTGGCTTTCTTTTATACCAAACAGCCTGTACTGAATGAACTCTTTATAAAGTGTTTGCACAGATTTGGCAGCTCATTTTACAAGGCAACAGCCTTGCTGCAGTCATCAGTAAATCACTCACCAAGCCTGCTGAGTATTACAGTTCTTGTTTGCTCTGGGTGCTTGCCACATTTTCAGATCATTACATGATCTGGATATCACCAGTCCACCGCTATAACTTCAAATTAACAATATACCCACGCTCAAACTTTCATGAATATGTAGTACGTTTCTCAACTGCTCTTACACATCCTTTAGAGAACCCAACAATTAATGCTGATACCCAGATAATGGAAAATCAGTGTGATTCTACTGCTTGGAAAGGTGGGTTGAGGAATAATTACAGGGCTAAAAAGTACTTAACTTCTGTCTATTTCCTCATTCCAGTGTAATGATTTCTAAAAAGTAGATAATACACAAGAAGTCTAGGCAGCATAATCTATTTAAAGCCTGTTAAACTAGAAAACCAAATTGTCTACTTGATGTGTTGTATATTTAAAAAATTCAATAAACAGATGTAACCACACTCTACAGCTATGGCTGACGGTTTTGCATCACCTTATAGAATGAATTAAATAATGTTACATTAACATATTGAACTATGTAGCCAGTGGTCCAGATAAGCTGCACACCTGCTGGTTTTAAGCATTAAAAAATTCTGAAATACGCACTAAATTAAAATGTAATGCGTAGAAATTTGCATATCAATTTTGCTGCACAGCTTGTCTGCCTCCCCTCTGGTCTCCCCTAAAACCTCCACTAACAACTACATGTCCCAGAATACAATGTCTGGCTAGCCCTGTTGCCTTTCCAGTAAGAATAAGAAAGATTTGACACTACACAGGTTGAAGCGTAAACACCCCAGTCTAGGTACAAATTCAACTGGAACCATCGTCAGAGGCAACCGCTAAAAAAAGGTGCCTATAATATTAAACAAACTGTTTTATAACATATTAATGCATTTTCTTATTTTATTTATCTGTGGCTTTATATTGAAGTTTTAACATGTTCACTGAGTTTAAGAATGTCATGTTAAATATAAGTAACCTAATTCATTTGCAGAAAGCAGTGGGTTTAGGCACATGCAACCCATGCAATTGTGTGGGGCCCCAAGGCAGCAAAGGGTCCCCTGTTGTCTTAGCTCAGTTACTATAAAAAAGCATATATTCACCTCAAATCTGCACCAGAATGAATGACTTATTAGCCATTTTACCGTTCTTTTTATCATTACAAGCCATAAACAGAAAAAAACACAACATGTAGATCATGCACAAGTTCACGTCAGTGTGTGCCGTGTAATCATGTAACCCCAGATTTAAGATAAAAACGGAAAGACATTTCAAAATTAACTCATTTAGACACACTACAAAGTTTGCTTGCACGTGCCATTAGTGCTGCAAACGTAAGAAGAATACGTGTAAAGGCGTCTGTGACAGAAATAGAATGATCTTTAATGGTAAATCTCTCTCCCGACCTATGAGGACGATAAATAACTGGAACAGAGTACCCTGGACTGTTTGGCCTGACGCTTCATTGCTAGGGTTAAAAGGAAGTCGGTCATCTAGAAGGGGGCGGACCTTCGGTGGACTAACTCATCGACCCAGAAGAGAAATGATGTGACAGCCGCGGATTGAAGGAGCGTTTACCAAGGGATCACGTGTGACGGTACAAATAGTGGACGAAGCAATGTAATCTGTTCCTTTGTTTTTGTTAGAGAAACGACCCAGAAGAACCAGAGTTGTGATTATTCATACAGTGAGTGTTTTATTTGTTTGTCACTAATTTACTGTTTGCTAATATTAGTAGACGTCTAACACGTTTCCAGAGCTGTCGCCAAGGGCCAGCACGAACCCGGAACAGCACTGCACTTAAATTGTACCTGCACCATTGTAACATCAATGCACGAATTAAATTGTACCTGTACCATGAGCACTGTAACACACTCACAGGACTGGTGACTGTGTTTTCTTTTGTATGTGTGGAAATTGACTATGTTTATCATTTGGAACTGCAATTCCTTTCTTTTGACAATGCAATACCCATTGCTGGGTATTGCTTGGGATTCATTATTTGCGGTCGCCAGACCGGGATTATAATTAAAAAAAACACTGTTGCACTTGGATTCTTGTTGTCTGCCTTTTTATTAATCACTGCATCACCTCTGCACCTATACACTGCAAGCCACTTTGCCACAGCGTTTCACACGCATAAGGCTGCATGCTTGAATGAACCTGGAAACAAATTAAAATAAATGCATTTCCAGCCAATGTATCGTCCTGCCCTCTTGCTATGCTCGAGTACATCTAAGGGAAATTTGTTGGGTCTATATCCTAACCTCAGTATTGCTTTGCATCTGCTTTTGACTGCCAGTCTTGTCAGGGGAGAGAAGCTTTTCATACCTGAGCATGAAATTAATCAAAAACTATTTACTTTCTACAATGTCACAAAACACCAGATTTGTCGAAAAGTGGAATATTCAGCTAGAATTGCAGACTTTGTCGCTGTGAAATCACAGAAGGTTCATTTCTAACTGTCTTTTTTTTTATTTGTTTGTTAAATAGTCATTGTTGCCCTGTTTGATAGTCATGGTACACCATAGTACTGGCAATAGAATAGGGACCCCAGAATCGTGGGACAAACTCTGCCACTGTTTGCAGAGTCAGTGTGATATCTCAAAAAAATGTGCTGAGCTGATAAAGAACCCTGTAAAACACAGGCGTGGTTGTACAGCAGTTGAAAGTAACATTACATTTAAAATGGAAGGCTCTTTTATAATGCCTACCCCATTACCATTAAAGATTGTACAGTATTTATCGAGATTACTCTTGACTTCAAGGTAGTGTTGCACATTTTATCCCCGTTGAAAATACTGTAGTGTCCTGGGCACCGTTCTGTGTCTGCTGGCCTGTTATGTTGTCCTGTTTGTTTGTCTTTGTCTGTCTTGTCCTGTGCACATATTACATGTATTGTTAAGGGACCACCACACCACCTAGAATGGGAGAAGAGCAGGGATAGACCTGGTTGGTCAGTCTGGATGAAGTGAGTGGGAGCAGCGGGGGTAAAAGTATCGCCTGCTTGGGAGAGTGAGTGGAGAGAAAGTTGAATGAAAGAGAGGTTAGAGTGGGAGGGTTCAGGCCCGGAGCAGAGCCTAGCAACAGAGCCCTTGAGAAAGACGGTCTGTGAGATGGGCCTGGGTGAGACAGTATGAGAGAACGGAGCCCTGGGGAAAGACGGTCTGTGAGATGAAAGACTGGAAGAGGAAGGGGCTTGGGAGAGAGTGTGGGTGAGGTAGAGAGAGTGAAGAAAGGAGTTAGGGTTTTATTGTTTTTGTGGTGTGGTCTTGGCCCGAATAAGGACCATGTTAATTTCACCAATAAAATGGTTATTCATTGCAACCTGGCAACGCGTCTGTCTTCTGCTTTCTCCTCTGAGGGCACGGGTCATTACAATACACTGTACTGTCTCAGTGTTAAAATTAGAGGGTGAGTTACTCCCAGACCCCAAACCTTATCTGGAGTGCTGTACATACTGTTTTGTAGTTTTCTGTATACTTAACAAAAACTGACAAAAATTGAAAAATGTAAAATTTTGAATTCTAACAAGAAATACTGTACTAATATTATGGCTTCAGGTAGACTTGTGCGATATCTTTTTGTAGTTTCTTTGATTATATCATGTGAAATAAAAGATCTAAATTATCTTCATATTGTTTATTTCTTAAATTCTAAGTGATGGAAAATTTTTGTCCATAGCTGTACACAATAAGACATTAAAAGCATTATAATACAGTATACTCACCTCATCATTTGGAGAGCTGTCTTTGATGTAATGACATGTTAGTGAGATAATCAGATAACACAATAAAATAAAAATGTTATATTGTTGTGGCAAAGTGGTGAGTGGGTACAGGTGAGTGCAGTGCAGTGCAGGTAAGAATCACACAGACAATTATGAACAGGTGCAAGGGTGTTTATTGAAGTTAAATGCAATGACCAGAGCCTTATGGCAAACACCTGTAAATAATAAATGATGGAAGTGAGTACAACGGCGTGTATCACTTTGTTTGTAAAAATCTCACAAGTTTAACCTGCAACCAAAAGTCCAGTTAAACACAAACACAGTTCTTAGTGACAGTGAATAGGTTCCAGTGGTGTATTACAAACAAAACTCATGGTCCGTCCCCTTCCTAAATGACTGACTTCCACCTATCCTAAGGAATAAATTGTCATGCCATTTAGTTAAGGGTACAATGTTCCTTTTACATAGTGCCCCCACAGGTCGGGAGGGAGATCTAACACCAAGAATCATTCGATCTCTGTCACAATTATACATCATATGTGATGTTGTTCTATTCCTAAAGCTTATGTCGATGAATATAAAAGTATTCCATTTGTAGATGTTAAAACAGCTTTTTGTTCCTTCAGTTTAAGGGTAAACATTTGTGAATCTGTTTTTTTTTTTTTATGGTAGTGTTTCATTGGTTTTAATTTTTTTACTGGGTTCTGTACCCAAACCCATATCTTCTTTTCAAAGATGTCCAGAGAGACTTTAAGAGAAGGAACTTCAGCAAATGTACTCTTCAGTATTACTCATGTCATTCTAAAAGTACAAGAATTAGCTGCAGTTGGGAAATAAACCCTGCATGATGTGCTACATCATGGGTGGGCAATGCAGGTCCAGCGTTTTCTGTTTGTCATAGCATGTCTCATGGAAAAGTAAACTTAATGAGGTAATGATAGTTAATGAGATGTTGAATTATACATTTGGCAAGATGCTTTAATGTACATTTGGCAAAGATTTACTATAGTTATTTGCCACTGTTTGAATCATTAAAAAAACATTTTGCACTTGTTGCTTAGTGTGGTTTGAAAAATATTTAATGTATTACCATATAATTATCTGTGAATAGTAGGAGTAAATAATTTAGATAGCAATCTGTATAATTACACCGTGTAACAAATTATTATTATTTTTTTTGTTCCTGGGTAGTAAGTGTTATTTCCTAATTGCTTATGCCTCAAAAGTATAGAAAATGGCTATTATTCCCCGC
Organism: Polyodon spathula; assembly: GCF_017654505.1. Taxonomy (NCBI): domain Eukaryota; kingdom Metazoa; phylum Chordata; class Actinopteri; order Acipenseriformes; family Polyodontidae; genus Polyodon; species Polyodon spathula. The sequence continues at coordinate 22,281,043 of NC_054548.1, forward strand.
AAACTTTGCTTTTGTGACCAGGACAGTGATATTTCAAAATATCACTATTTCCAATGGGAAAACAGGCAAATGTGTGTCTTTTTGTTCACATAAGGTCAGAAAAAAACAACATATGAATCCAAATTAACATGTATTTATACTAAAGTAATACAAAAATGACTACAAAAGATTTAGAAGTGAGTAGTTTTTCGAGATTTACGATTATACTGTAAATACTGTAAATATTGGTCTGGCTCTAAGTTACTTTTCAGACCTTGTAACTAGCTATATTCCTGTGCACTTGAATACTTGTAATCTGCAGCCTCCGGACTGTTAAGAGTCCCTATAACCAGGCTCTGTTCAATGGGTGATCTGGCATCTTGCAGTTACACACATAGGCTCTGGAATGTTCTTTCCTTTGACATTAAGGACTCAGAAGTGTTAGTACTGAAAACTTATTTTTTTTAAATAGAATTTCTATCTACTTAAATTATAACTTATATTATTTAAATTATTACTTTTTAATTGTGACTGTTGTACGTGTTTGTTGTGATTTTACGTGTAAAGCACTTTGGGGTGTACCACATGAAAAGCATTATATACAATAAAGATTATTATTATTATTATTATTATTATTATTATTATTATTATTATTATTATTATTATTATTATTATTATTATTTGCAATAAAAAATGACTTCTCGAGTGAAAAGAAACAACACATATTTTACTTAATTAAGGTGTTTCCATTGACCTTTGAATTCTGACACTCAATAGCTTCTGCTAAAAAATGTCCAAATCAAGGTTCTTTCAAATTAAACAGGTATATCTTAATACCAGAGCCGTAAATCCAAAATTATAGAGCTATCAGTATAATAAAAAAGTTAATGACCATGACATAAATCAGCACTATGTACAAAATAGCATGGAATAAGGAGTAATGAAAGATTTAATCACAATTTGATTATCGTTTCTACAGATATGCTGTGTGCAAAAATATAAGTGTAACCTATGGATGAACAGACTGACAAACACCCCTCTATTTCTCCACAATATGATATTCTCAATAGCTTATGCTAAATAATGTTAACACCAGTTTTCATGACAACTGGATAAGCGGGTCTACAGGAAATTAAATGTTGTGTGATATACATACCCCCAGATTATAATAAACTTAATAACATGCACTAAAGTATGTCCTTAGCAACTATGTAACAGGTAGGCAATTGGACTGACAGACATAAAGGAATTAAACTAAATACCTAGGCAGTTTAGTAATACATTTGGATGAAATACAATCTGTTAAAAATATGTTTGTAACTTTCTCTTATTCCCCCAACAAAACCTCCAGAAATGTCACCCAAGATACTTTTAATTTGTACTGAAGTTCCCACATAGTCAGACTGCTTTTTTTTTTTTTTTTTTAAATCTCATTCCCCATAGGTGACTGTAGCAGGGGGAGATCTGTGCTGACTCTGCAGGCGTGTTCACGGTGCTGCAGGAAGAGGGCGGCAGTCGTCCAACAACCGCCTGTGAGTCATGGCAGTGACACGGGGGAGGTGGGAAAGTGGGTGTGTGGACTTTCCCCCTCTCTGAATGGCTGAGAGGCGGGTCTTGGGGAGATTGTTAACCCTATAAGTTAACGCTCTGTTGTTTCCTCAGGTCTGCCCTTTTAAACGCGCAGAGAGTGCGGAAGCGCTGGTCCACGACCGAGAACCAGTCGGAGAGAAAGAAACGGAGTTTCAGAGCGAGACAGTGAGGGCGGGGAACCCTTGGGCAGACCCCTGAATAGTATAGTTGAGCAGGCTAGTTAGCCGGTAGCGTAGGATGGTGATCCGGGTCGCATGGGCAGCGGCGACCGGGATATCACTGCAAAGTGCAGCACCTTTTCTTTGTAGTTTTGTTACTGTTTTATTTTCCCTTTTTCTTTTCGCCTTCTATTCTTGAATTATTGTTTGAAGCACCTGCGAGTGCGCTTGCACCCTGAACTTATTTGGTATTCCCGTGGTTCTGTTTACCATAGTTGGTAAGCACACCACGGACCAACAGCGCCCTCTGCGGGCCAAAAGAAATCATTGCGTCAAAATAAAACTGGGAACCTGTGCGGTGTTTTCAAGTTCACCTGTCTGTCTCCTGAGTCAGTGAATTACCCACCACCCTTCCACAGTGACATTAACCATTGTGAGGATTTTCAAGTTACATGATACATTTTTGTCTGTGCCCAAAAGTAACAAATATCAGGTTCATTACTAAAGGTCAGGATTAACATGAATGACATATATTTCAGGTATTGGTGTACATTATTTTCAGCATCATAATACATTTTCTTATTTATAAAGTGGTGGTTCAGGTTGAAAATAAGAGGCATTGTAGATTGAATAAAATATCAGCAGAAGCAATCTCACACCCACCTGTATGCTGAATTTAAATTGTAGTACTAGTTTTTTTGTAAGCATTAAAGTAGAACAATTTCAACCACATGGAATTACCCATGCCTGAGCCAACCTTGGTCATCCAGGTTCCAGAGCAAAGGCATGACTATTGCTATGTGTACATTGGGGCATCACAATGGTTAAAAAGTGGTTGATTAAATGCGTAAATGTCTGCATTCATGTTTGTTACTTCAATCCCGTTTTCCAGTCTGCACTGAACTGACTCATTTGCTAAGCTTGTTACAGTTTGTACTGTCATTTTAATATATTGGTGGCAATCAGCTTCATCACCACATTCATTTATTTTGCTTGAATTTGAAGCCTTAAGGTATTTTATTAAGTTCTATCTTCATTATCTTGACAACCAACAAAATACCAGCAAGCTTATACACATAAAGAGAGTGACAGACACATTAACAGTGCAGGCAAGTATATACTCACTATTCCTCTACCTAACACTTTGTGGGGATGCCCAAGGTTTTCCCTCTGACTACACACGTTCCCCCATGGGACTGTAACAAAAAGGATTGTCTTCCCCTATTCCAGGCTGTCTTCCTCCGCCTGGTTTGCTGGTCTGGTCTGTTAGCTCCAGACACTGGCGTTCTGTTTTGGTCTCTTCCGTAACTTTTGACCAGAGCCCCCGCTGTCGTTCTCATAAAAGGGCAGACCTGAGGAATAGCAGAGCATTATTCTTATACGTCGAGCACCGCTCAGACCCGCCTCTCACTTAGAGTCATGATATTCCAGAAGAAAGCCAGATCTCAGGTAAATAACTACAACTTCACTCTAGACAACACCACCCTAGAGCACACCAGCAGCTACACATACCTAGGTCTGATCAGAGAGCTTTAACCTGGCAGAGAATGCATTAAAGGAGAAGGCACGCAGGGCTTTTTACGCCATAAAGAGGAGGCTCTATAATATAAATCCCCCCATCAAAATTTGTCTCAAAATTTTTGAAAGTGTGATTCAGCCAATTGTCCACTATGGTAGTGAAGTGTGGAGTCCAGTCACCAACCAGGACTACACAAAATGGGACAAACACCCCACAGAATCCCTGCATGCAGAATTCTGCAAAAACATCATGAAATTACAAAGAAAAACACCAAACAATGCATGCAGGGCTGAATTAGGCCATTATCCATTGAGTATTACTATCCAAAAAAGAGCATCTAAAAAAAATATACTTACCCAAACTCACTGCATCATAAAGCCCTGCATTACCAAGAGCTCAGCCCATAAAAGAGTCCCCTCAGCCAGCTGGTCCTGAAGCTCACCAAGCTGAGCAACACTGACATCAGCCAGCTTCAGGACAACACTGCAAAAACAATTCCAATTAATGTCAACCAAATTATAAAACACCTGAAACACTCCTATCTGGACCATTGAGACACAAACACTAAAACACAAAACAAACTAGAGCGCTATCGGACCTTAAAAATAAACTACACCCTGGCAGAATACCTGGTAACTGTGAGAAACACAAAGCAGAGGCAGATCCTGACCAAATACCGGCTCAGTGACCACAACCTGGCCATTGAAAAACAGACACAGACAGACTTGGCTGGCCAGAGAGAACACTGCACCTAATACACTGTGAAAAACATAAAAACAGAAGGGACATTTTTTTCCCCAAATTCACTGATTTAGTCCCAGAATTCCCCAAAATGCACGATAGCCAGAAGCTGTCAGTCCTGCTGGGGGAAGAAAAACACAGCCATACTGGCTGGTCAATACGTACATATATATATATGTTTTGTTTGTCTTTATGTATTTTAGTTGGTCATGCCATGTATGTGCTTTGGCAACACAATTCTTTCTATTGTCATGCCAATAAAGCCAATTTGAATGAGAGAGAGAGAGAGAGAGAGAGAGAGAGAGAGAGAGAGAGAGAGAGAGAGAGAGAGAGAGAGAGAGAGAGAGAGAGAGAGAGAGAGAGAGAGAGCCCTCTCCCACCCTCCCTGTGTCCAGTCATGATTGACAGGCAGACACTTCATGGCCCCCGAGCTCCCCCTGCAGGATCATGCATGTACCAAAGAGCCAGCAGAGGTCCCACCCTGTTACAATTACTAGTGAACTTTTGTGAAAATGTGGTTTCCATGCGCAGAGAACTGGTACACGAGTGAATCTAAGCTGCTGTAATAAAGCAAAATACCTTGTAACTGGCTGGTTAATAATGTGTTTTACTACTCATGCCCAAATAGTTTTTCAAATGTCATTGGTAGTGAATACTGTTTCAACTAATGTATCTTATGACTCATAAATTAAAAATAAACTCGGAGGTATAAAATGAAACTGACCAATAGGTATTGCAGATCATTGAGGCAATATAAGGGATCAGGTGGTTTATAGTACTCTGGCTTAGAAACCCTACCTCTCAAGACGGCTGATAGCTACTGAGGAAGCATGCAACACCACGCTTGGGCAAATACAGATGGGCTCTTGAAAGGGAGGTGGCGCATACGGACTGAAGTGCAGCATTTGTTCATTCCCAAAATTGGCACTGTCTGCTGTGAGACAGAACGGGAAGGTTACTTGTGTTGCCAAGTCTCACGAGAAAAAAAAAAAAAAGGCGACACTGCCTTTCAAAACAAACAAGCCCAATTCTGCTTATTATAAGTGGACTTGGCAACTGTAAAGGTTACCTCAGCCGCCAGTTTCAGTTGGACAGAAGCGATCGGAGGAGACTCATGCTGTCAGAGATTCTCTCCTTTCTTTTAAGTTGTGTTGGATTTACTGTTTTGTCAAATATGAATGATGCAAACAAATAAAACACAATCAATTAGTTCATTTGCAATTTTATTTGGTCAGTTCTAGGAGGGCATCAACAACTTATTGGATGTTTGTTGTGTTTTTTTGGGTGATCGAGCTGGCTCATGACATCCAGTTCACCAACTATATTTATTAACGTGGAGGGCAGACACGTGTTGTCTTTGGACATAGCTGGGATCCAAAAAAGGAGGGAATTAATTCAGTTAGACATTTAAGCAGCAAGGGTATTCTCAAACAGCTGCATTAATACTATAACAAGGGCAATACGCAGTTCATGGTAAGTTGTTTTATATAGAACTGTAAACTGACAAGAGATATACAACATGACAGACCAGACACAGCAAAACACAATAATAATAATAAAAAAAGTCACTTGCATTGTCATTAAGGTGAACTACACCACTGCTAACCATGAAATTGCCCATCAGCCACTACTTTGTGCTGTCTTGGAATCCACAGTAACAATTGATCTGCTCCCTTGCAATATTTATACTTAAGAATAAACATGCTCATTAACATTTACATGTGAAATACAGTTTTCCATGCGAAACTGGGTGTGGATTTCCTGTGTGTTTCATCATTTACATGAGTAAATGAGTTCTCTTTCAATTAGAAAATAGCCATCTGAGCTTAATATAAAAGCTGCTTTTAGGCCACCGTAGCTCTAACATCAGTGCCCCGCCCCTGGGGTGCTGAATGACTATGCAGAGTGTAGGAAGCCCATCCTCTTTTTCTGTCAGCTGCTGATCAGGACTGAGCATAATCTGTTTGTTGTTCTAGAACACTGATTATTAAAAAATAAAAAATAAAATTCAGTGTTTGTACTCTCCGTTGCCTTAATTGTGCAGGGGAAGCTGGCGGCTGCCCCTTCCCCGGGTTTATCTCACTGAAAACCTAGTTACATTCGCTGAGCGCGGACTGCAATTCACCAGGCTCTGTTGAATTTTGTGCCCGCCTTTAGCTGTCATATTCGACATGCCGGCTGGCCCTGCCCCTTAAGCACTTGGCTGAGTTGCTTATTCGAGTGTTCTCGCTCTTTTCAGCTTGCTAGCTCTTTGAATCTGTCTCGTTTACTATTATTATTTATTACTTTGAGAGTTTATTGTTATTGCCTGTATATTTTATTACTTGTACTAACATTTGTTTTTCTTTCTTTCAGAAAGAGGTGTGTGTGTGTGTGTGTGTGTGTGTGTGTGTGTGTGTGTGTGTGTGTGTGTGTGTGTGTGTGTGTGTGTGTGTGTGGGCCAGACGGAACACTACAGCAGCAATCTTTTTAGGTCATAGCCTGCTAGACACTCAGCAGCGGTCTTTATTACACCATAGCCTGCTCCAGGCACTAGCTGCACACAGAGTGTTTTCCCTATGTGTTGGCTTAGATCTCCCGATCTAAATTTAATTGGTAGGAATTATTCCCCAAGTGTGTTTCACCACACCCTTGCAGCAACACGCGCACACATGCACACCCATGCCACGTGCACTCCCATGCACCATGCCCGTACACCTTGCCCCGTGCACATCCGTTCACGTGCAACCCGTGCACACCTGTGCTCCGTGCAACCTGTGCACACCCATGCCCGTGCAAATCTGTGCCTGTGCACCCCGGGCATACTAGTGCACCTCCGTGTGCCCGTGTACCTTCTGCATACCTGTGCCCCGTGCACAACCGTGTCCGTGCACCCCGTGCATACCCGTGCACTTCTGTGCCCGGGCACACCATGCCCGGGCACACCATGCACATCCGTGCCAGTACATCTATCCACATACCTGTGGCTTGTGCACTCTCCATGCACATCGGTGCCCGTGCGCCCACGCATCCGATCACCCCGTGCACTCATCGGTGCACATCTGTTCTGTGCCCGTGCAGACGTAGATCTCTTCACCTCGCGGGAGTCTATGCACTGCCCTCTTTGGTTCTCAATGAGAGACCTCGACACTCCCTTAGGAGTCGACGCCCTGGCCCACGAACGGCCCGCTTGTCTCCTATATGCCTTCCCATTGATACCACTGCTCCCAGCGTTCCTAGAGAAGGCCAGGGTAGAGAAAGCTACAGTGCTTCTGGTAGCTCCTCGGTGGCCCCAAAGAACCTGGTTTTCGACCCTGATGCAACTCCTGCATAGCCAGCCGAGGCAGATCCCCCTGCGGGCAGATCTCCTCTCTCAGGCCCAGGGCTGGCCCCTGAGCGGGAACGCCTATCAACTCTAAGGCTGTCATCAGCAGTTATTGCCACTATTCAGAGCGTGAGAGCTCCCACTATCAGGTCGCAATACACGTATAAGTGGCAGTTATTTCAGGACTGGTGTCTTGCCATGGCCAGGACCCAGTTACCTGCCCCAGTGCGGTCATTGAGGTGCTATATTGACCGTACAAGGGGTGTCAGACACACTGAACAGATGTTTGTGTGCTATAGTTTTACGACGCTGGGTCAGGCATTGTCTAAACAGCGCCTGTCCCATTGCATAGTGGATGCCATTGCTCTAGCTTATGAATCTGCTGGCCTTTCCTTTCCGGGGCAATTGAAGGCACATTCTACCAGGGCTACGGCTACTTCCTGGGCCCTCTATTGAGGTGTCCCAGTGTCTGAAATATGTGCTGTGGCTAGCTGGGCTACGCCACACACTTTCATGAGGTTCTACAGACTGAATGTGCTGGATTCCTCTGCTCCACTCTTTGGAGCTTCGGTCTTGGAAGAGACCACTTAGTGTTAGTGTTAGTCTGGATTAGACTGCTGTACTCTTTGAGTTCGGTCTCCAGCTTTACCCATGTGGTAAGAGTATCCCGATACGATATTGTACTGTTAAAGACCCTCTGTTCATAGAACAATGTTAGGACCTATGTCTTTGAAACCACACACTGAAGCGCTGTTCCGTGTATATTTTTTAAATGTAGACCAATCCTTTCCTACTGCCGCATGGTCTCCCTCGCGACTGCTTTGGTACACAGTACCCATTAGTTCATTTTCGAATTGAAAGAGAATGTAAGGTTGCAGGTGCAACCTCGGTTCTCTGAAAGAGAAAATAGCCATCAAGCAGCGAGGTCGCTTCAGGACGCTTTGATTATTTATCACATTGTTTTTATTTTGCAGTTAAATATATATTAATTAATTGCCCTGGAGTCTCAGGTAGCTCTCTAGCCAGTAAACACATGCTTTCCCTATAAATCTAATATATTTTACAATTAGAAACCCTTTTTTTTAACACCCTGCTTATATAAAATCAATGCAGTAGGTCTACTATGTTGGTTGCCCCTAAGGCATACATGGAATCCACCTCATGGCAAATCCTTGTAAGATGCATTTGTAATGAATAAATGAAAAGGTATCCATACAAGGCACCAGTTCACCCATAAACGCTGGTTTGCAGCTGGTTTTGGCAACCAGTATGGTTAGTGTGTGAGCCTTGTAGACATGATGCTGCACAGCAAATTCAATCTTTGCAGCAAGTGACACAACAGTTAAACTAATTACACTAAGAGTGTTTCTTTTTGTGTACTTGACTTGCAGAGATTATTGTGACTTTAGTACAGAATGTATTTCCCTTTCTGTAATAAAGGTGACATTATATACAACCAAAAAAAAAGTCCATTAGTGTAATTAACAGTAACATAAAATGTATTCTATCTGATGTACACTAAGTTCTGAGCTTTTAAAAGTTCAAATTTCTTGTCCAGAAGCAAACCAAAAAACTGTTGTATTACATATAAACATTTCTAAGGTATTTCCTTTGTATTATACCTATAAAATATTTTTTTCACATACCTTTACAAATACATTTTAAATATGTTATCACAAATATAACAATGGTTGCTGTAAATTACATTTCCAAGCAGCACTACAACAGCGTTATATATTTAGCTTATGTTCTTATCAATGCTTATCTCTAAAACAATTGAGCATACCTTTTCATGTGTTTGGAAAGTTCTTCCTGCTAACAAAACAGTTTTTGGTCATTGTACATTGTATGCGAGTGAGCCCAGGTGCAAAATACTGGCTACTGAATATTCCCAGATGTCATTTATTAACTGCTGAACAACATACAGAAGGAATGAACACAATAGAACATGACCTAATTCAAAATGAACAGACAAATCTATTCAGAGCACTATTGTATACAATCACGACTTTTTTAAAAGTTGCATTCATTGAAAAAAAAAATGTAGTAGTTTAAACAATAGCTCACTAGTTGCTAATAAGAAGCCTTTGTAGCTGTTTTATACTGTAGGAGTTCACTAATTTTGTCTACCCAGTGGTAAAATAAATAACACACATAGACACATGTTTGGTGATTAATAATCTTACATCCTGCACAGCTTCCATTGTTTAAATATCTGTAACCACTGCAGTTCTTTCATTCCCAGTAGCAATTGCTGTGTTCCAAAAGTGAAAATCATTCCAATGGGGAATGGCTGGGAATATATAAAATCGTAAAAACTTAAATTAATAATAAGATGGCCATAGATATGATATAAAAAAACACTACACCTTGCAATTTGTGTGCATGCAACAAACTGGGATCATAGTTTATGGAGGACTATTCAATTAATTTAAATATTTCATATTAAAATGCCCCAGTTGTACTATAGAGCATTAAAATTGGGGCTTTGTGTACAAGGTAATGCGAATGAACATCTCTACAGTGCCAGTGCACGAGTGACTTCTTGAAAGTAAAGATTCAACAGCAATATTTCACTGTTTATTAACTGAAAGTGTTATTGGGGCTTTTGCGGTCTAATTGGTTCCACAATAATTTGGCAAATTACTGTTAGAGTCTCAATTTGATTGTCTTCTATTTTTTTTCTCTTTTGTCTCACCTTTCTAAAACCAACACACAATGAAGTCACTTATTTAGCCTCTTATCACCCTCTGTGTGTGTGTGTGTGTGTGTGTGTGTGTGTGTGTGTGTGTGTGTGTGTGTATATATATATATATATATATATATATATATATATATATTATATATATATATATATATATATATATTACACAATGCTGCACACAAATAGAGACCACATAACTACTTATCGCAAATTATATGTACCAGTTACTTTCTTCAGTTATATTTTCAGCCCTGTTTACATGATTTTGAATAGTTAATTCAATGTCATTCTGATACTTTGTATACAAGAACATGCACATTCAGTCTTAAATAAATCCAACATAACTAAGTTGTAAAATAGACTAACCCATTTGATTGTTATCCTACCTAAGATTACACCGTGTAACATATTTTTTTTTTTTTTGGTTCCTGGGTAGTAAGTGTTATTTCTTGATTGCTTATGCCTCAAAAGTATAGAAAATGGCTATTATTCCCCACAAACTTTGCTTTTGTGACCAGGACAGTGATATTTTGAAATTTACCTATTTTCCAGAACATTCCAGATAGATTCAGTGCTGAGTAAACTTGAAGTAACTTCTAGAACTTTCTAGAACTTTCCAGTAATTTAAATAGTAGTATAAATACAGGGGCCTTAAGCCCACCAGTTCAGTTTAGTTCCAGCTGCCTAAGTGAATACATATCTGCATTTTTCTGAGATGGCATCAAGAGGCTGCAATGGTGGCATTCCTGATGGGTCTCCAAGGCGGTTTTACCAAGTTTCCCTGCTATCTTTGCCTTTGGGACAGCAGGGACACCAAGGCGCACTACCACAGGTGGGACTGGCCACAGCAGACCGAGTTCTCTGTGGGGAGGAACAACGTCAAGTGGGAGCCACTGGTGGACCCCCGGAAGGTGCTGATGCCACCACTGCACATCAAATTGGGCCTTATGAAATAATTTGTCAGAGCTCTAGATAAGGAGTCGGCAGCCTTCAAGTACCTTCAAGACTTCTTCCCTAAGCTGTCTGAGGCAAAGGTCAAAGCCGGTGTCTTCGTCGGACCACAGATAAAGAAGATCCTGGAGTGCAATGAATTCCCCAAGAAGATCACTAGTAAGGAGAAAGCGGCTTGGAACAGCTTTGTCGCAGTGGTTCGGGGCTTCCTGGGCAATCACAAGGCCGAAAACTATGTGGAGCTGGTTGAGACTCTGGTGAAGAACTGCGGCACAATAGGCTGTAGGATGTCCCTCAAAGTCCATATCCTTGATGCTCATCTTGATAAATTCAAGGAGAACATGGGAGCGTGCTCGAGGCGAGAGCTTCCACCAGGATATACTGGACTTTGAACGCCGCTACCAAGGACAGTATAATGAGAACATGATGGGAGACTACATTTGGGGGCTGATTCGTGAAAGTGATTTACAGTATAATCGTAAATCTCAAAAAACTACTCACTTCTAAATCTTTTGTAGTCATTTTTGTATTACTTTAGTATAAATACATGTTAATTTGGATTCATATGTTGTTTTTTTCTGATTTTATGTGAACGAAAAGACACAAATTCACCCGTTTTCTCAATGGAAATAGGTCAATTTCAAAATATCACTGTCCTGGTCACAAAAGCAAAGTTTGTGGGGAATAATAGCCATTTTCTATACTTTTGAGGCATAATCAATTAGGAAATAACACTTACTACCCAGGAACATTATTCCAGGCTTAAAAGGCATGTCATATGCAGACAGGCTAAAATAATTGAATCTGTTCAGTCTTGAACAAAGAAGACTACGTGAAGACCTAATTCAAGCATTCAGAATTCTAAAAGGTATTGACAGTGTCGACCCAAGGGACTTTTTCAGCCTGAAAAAAGAAACAAGGACCAGGGGTCACAAATGGAGATTAGACAAAGGGGCATTCAGAACAGAAAATAGGAGGCACTTTTTTACACATAGAATTGTGAGGGTCTGGAATCAACTCCCCAGTAATGTTGTTGAAGCTACCACCCTGAGATCCTTCAAGAAGCTGCTTGATGAGATTCTGGGATCAATAAGCTACTAACAACCAAACGAGCAAGATGGGCCGAATGGCCTCCTCTCGTTTGTAAACTTTCTTATGTTCTTATGTTCTAACAAAAATTGTGTTACATAGTGTTATTAAGTAAAACACAGATCAATCACCCCAGTGAACAATTACCACATGAGTGAATGATAAACGGATATACTCTATTGACTGGCTAAGAAATAGAGAACACCCCCCTATCTTCCCTTATATTTTGGGAATATGTTATAGATCAAGGAGTGAAGAGAGTAATGGACACTCTTGACTCGCAGTCTTAAACATGGCAAAATTTAAATAGACATAGACATGTGAGTTATAATGCTCAGTATACAGGAATAACTCTTGTTAATGTTGATTACATTTTACAGTTCTGTACTTCTCCTCAGATTCAAACAATCTGGTATATCCCTATTCATTATGTAGTGTTTCTTTGATGAATGAAAACTGGTTTCAGGGTATTCTGACTGTGAAAGCTGTATTTTGTTTGAAGCCACAGTAGGTTGTGAGTTGTCCAGATTTTAGTTTCCAATAGAGTCGAGTGTGCAGTGGCCTGATGCGAAAATCCCAGTAAAACAGGTCATTATGGTTTAAACCAGTTTAATGACAATTGGCAACAGTGGCAAATGTCACTTTAAGTGGGCTGCTCAGGAAACTAAGCATTGTAATGCTGACCACTTCACTAAGCACCTAATGATTTTTTAATGAGTGCCCAGAGTTGCGTAAAGCGAAACTTAATCATGCCACAAATCACCATAAGAAAAGTTGGTAATTTCCACTATAACTTTTTTCTCTTTGATCGCTAATGATCTTACCATTTTGTATCAAATCCTTGTACTTAAAAAAAAAAAAGAAAAGTTTCCATTGCAGATCTATAGCAGCATACCAAAATACAACCCTCTAGGCTTGCAGCATTTACTGTATACTCTGTCAGTAGGGAAACAGTTAGTGGTGGTGCAAATACTGTATGTAAATGTATCCTTTGTCCTGACATGTTGACATAAAAAGCTATTGTCATATACAGCAACAGCACATATGGTTTTACAATTACTCATCTATTACTCATCTGTTCTCATATCAGTTCACTAAAGTTGCTCTTGTATTACACACATACTGTATCTAATGAGTATTTGGGATAAACCTAATGATGCTTCTGCACTTTATTAAAAAGAATCTAAAATTATTTGTGAAAACTGACACCTATCACTGATTAAAGCTCAACGACATTTGCCGAAGAATTAACATAAAACACATGGAAAAAATCGGTTAATAAATTATACTTTACTTGGCAATGTTTGAATGCTGTTTTAATGACATCATGTCACAATTTCACTTCAAATGATTGTAGCTAACAAAATATTTCTGTATATTTGACCTGTTTTGCACATACGCACTGTACTTGTATTTTAATTTTAAAACATGGTGTCTGGTACTATAGGTTAAAGAATGTTCTCTGACGCCATGCTTTATTCTGATGAAATCTGTTAAAACCTCTGCTTCTTCGGTTATTTCACCTTAGCAGTGACTTCTGAAATGATCCAAGAAGTGCAACACTATCAAAAACCATGGTTTAATCTAGTGTAGTACCAGATATCATATTTTAGAATAATTAAAAAAACACATGTTTACTACAATATGTGTTTCTTTCTAAACTGCTCATTTGAGACAGGTAAGAATTAAAACAAACATGTTACAAGGAAACACTTATAAAGACAAATCTAGAGTCCACTTTGAATTAATACATTATGTGTGCTTCTTTAAAAATTGGCATAATTCTTTATTTTATTAATAATAACAAATAAGAACTAAGTAACTTTAACTTTTAGTCTGCTTGTTCTGTCTGTTCTTTGTCATCTTTGATTTTGATATGTAAACAGGAGTTTAATACTCTATTAAGTCAACAAACACTGACATTTGCTAACAGATAAGTGGTGTGATCTAATTATCAGAACCAAAGGGACGCAAAGATGATATACAATACTGTATAAAACACAAATGCATTATGTAACTGAATAGAAATGTTCAGCCTAATCGAGTTGCTACATTCAAATCCCTGTGTTATACCATCAGTGTTAAGGTTGCCACACATCAGATGTGATGCAATTGTTTAACTGGAGACAACATGTTTTTGCAGTGGCATGACCATACCTACCAGAAGCAACACAGAAGTGATGCTATCTATACAACTATTAAAATTGCTGTTGACAAAACTATGACTGGTACATATTCATACAACTGATACATATTCATACATACTTCTCTGATGGTATTTCTACACATATGGCAATAAATCATACACACCAGCCTTACCTGGTTCCTTCGAAATGGACTCCCATATATTGTCTTTCAAATCTGTAGCTTTGGCAAAAAGCTCTGGATATTTTTTTCAAAGGCAATTATTATCGTTTCCTGCTGGACCACATGCTTTGAAATGTTCTCTGATTGCTCAATGCCCTAGTTGACGCGCAATCAATAGGATTCAATCAATGGGATTCAAGCAATAGGATTCAATCTGATTTATTTTACGTTGCTCCAGTGCTGCTGTGGTGCTGCTCCCACATCACCTGTTGCATCGCCTGTGGTGTGAAAGATACTTATAGAGAAGTATAGGTTCTATTCATTTTGTTGCATCGCCGCACAGTTCCTCTTGCTGCATCGCGTCTGATGGGTAGAAACCTTTATAGTTATAGTTACATTCCAAAATATTAGGTTTTTATAGCATTATCTCGTATTTTATGATTGAGTGAAGTTATGGATGCTTTCCTTTCCTATATTTGTAACTTTCTGGTCAAACTAGGAAATTCTAATAGAATTTACAGAATTTTGAATGCAAGTGTTCCAAAGTTAGTCAAATTAAAATAACTAATTACACATCTGAATTTTTCTGCAAGACATATACACTAATCCCTGTGTGTAATCTAACACCGGACAACTGCAAGATGTCTGTATGATGTAACCCAGAGAATTACAGGAGTAAGCATCTCAGGTGGAGGAAAGACATCCCAGCTCAATGAAGTCAAATGTAATTATTAGGACCAATCACAGCACTTCAATTAAGTTGCAGAACATTAACTTAAATCACATTGACAGCCAATGCATATAAACTTGAATGTAGTACTTTTTCTGTGCATTTTCTTTTGCACAATACTATAAAGTATCAATCCCATATGAGCAAACAGTGATACTAAGCACAGTTCATTATGAGGAGTTCACCAATAACCTGAAAAAAGAAACATTAAAAGGGTTGATGCAACAAATATTCAGATGAGACTCAGCATATACTGTAGCATTAGGGATTGCAATGATTACACTAATGTTTATTAATTAAATGTATTTCCAATACTAGTACACATTTTACTATACTGCACTGTAGAATACATTGTAATAATTAAAAAAAAAAAATACATTGCAGTGTTCATTATGCTATATTGTGGTACCATACTTTATATCTTTCAATATTTCAGTACTGCAAAGCAACATGTTTGCATGTAAAGCACGTATGATTTCATTTACAGTAGCAAAGGAATGAAGTTGTATGACTGATACATATGAGGGATATTACTAAGAGCTAGTCTTTAATATATTCTGTCAGGGTCATTTCAACGTGGTGACAATCATCAGTGATATTACGTAGCTTAACTGTACAAGTTGAAGTCTTGAAAGGTACAATTTGGCCAACCCCCATTTTTTGTAAATGAGTAAATGGCTTACATTTACAGGGTATTAACATTTTGTGCCTGGGATTTACCAAAATGACATCTAAAATGATAATTACAGAAATCACCATTTTGAAAGAGGAATAGATTAATATTTTCTTGAAATATATATAATATATATATATATATATATATATATATATATATATATATATATATATATATAAAATGCACACATTAAGTACTTTCTGTTGGAATTCAACTGTGATGCTTGCTTAGGTCTGTGCCTGAAAAAAATTCAAATTTTAAAAGCTACTTTTAATGTATGATGTATGTAACTTGTTTGTCACAGAAATCATGGGGATGTGGTGCTTTTCATGCACATACAGATTTTGAACTAAGCCAAGTCTGGTGGGACATCATATTTATCAGACAGTTAAATGAGAAAGGATCCGCACATACTCTCAAGCACAGTCGTGCACTTCACAGCCCACCTCTGAAATGCATTCCAGTTTAGAAAGTTCCCCTGGGATGCTGAAAGAATTGCAATAGCTGCACGGTGTTACATGGGAATTCCATTCTTTTGTTGTGCTATTTCATATTATCAAAGCTTTATGAATATCTTCTTGTAGTATAGTTTATGAAATGTATAATAAAATGATATGTCTACATGATGTAAATACACAGTATAGAAAATAGGTTTGGAGAAAGTATTCCTGTAGTGTACTACATTGCTTCAGGTTAAGGGAAACTGAACATTTTATTGTTCTTTTATAATTCCTACAGGTCCTGTAGATACAAGAGCCTATGAATAGCCAGGCATTTGATTAACTGGCACACAGGAAGGCTTGTATTTCCTAACATGTGACACGTTGAAATAATTACTGAGGCAACTGAGAATAGGTTTTCAAATACTATCCATTGTTTCACAGCAAATTATGTTGTTCATATTGATTTATTTCCTGTGTATGTTCTCACTTATTGTTCTGCACTGCACCCAGGATGAATTGTAGCTAGCATAGTGCATCACTGGAGAAATGAAACTACATACATGAATGAAACCCCTGCCTCAAACATTAGTTTTTGTCATTTAAGATTTTTTTAAAAATGTTTTAACACATTTACTGCTACGTATTGTATATACTACACAACAAAGACACACATTATGTGATATTATACTATCTAATAATCCGTTCTGTGTGTCTCTCCGGCTTTGTGCGTTTTTATCCGATTCTCGAGGGTGTGACGCGTTATACTGGATGTTAAATATAACTCTTTGTTAGTGTTGGATCTCCCGTTCTGTTTTGTGTATGACCTGCAAAATTGATGTTCTACAGCTGCAAAATAAATACATAAATACATAATAATAATAATAATAATAATAATAATAATAATAATAATAATAATAATAATAATAATAATAATAGGAAACATTTTGCAGTTTACCATAATCCAAGTAGAATCCTCTTAAAATATGAATGAATAATAAAACAAAGACTAAATGCAATCACACTCCTTGTGAAAGCCATACCTACTGTATGGCTCTATCTTTTAAAATTGATTTGAATAACATATTATATTAGCATAAAACTCAACTGGACACATTACAATGACAACGAGAGTTTTGAATTAATTCTGTCAGTTCTTAGTTTAATGGTCCCCAAAGACTGCACATTTTAAATGTTAAGTAGCAAAACATACTAAAGACTGTGAAATGTCCTTTCGGTTCTTGCAAAAAATACATTACCGTTGTTAGATATCAATTGAAAATAACATTTATCAGTGTAAAACAGTTCCACCCATTTTTGACACATTTCCAGACTTCACAGCTCCAGTGTTCTCATGGCTAATTATTTTGCCAAACTACAAACATATCCTGTAACCCTGCAGCTGTTAAGGTTTATTGAAATAATGAGACCAAACAGTGCAAGATTAAAAGATAACTGAGTGGGATGGCAATTTTCTTTTTTATCATGTAAAATCCAAGTGTTTATTTTATCTTTAAAGAATGCTGTTCTTTACAGTAAATCATTTTAAATGTTCACTATTGCCCCCAGGCCCAATTCCTTTTATGAGATATAAACTGAATTACAATTTCAAAACCCTTACATATGTATGGTAAATAAAACATACACAGTAGATGTTAAACTGGTGTGAAGCTGTGCCATTTTTAACAGTGTTCTGGCACAGGTTACAACACCATCTGCTCCCACACTTGTAAGCCTAGTAATTATCACTGCAGAATTCTATGTATGAACAACAAGCTATATAAAGCGGAAATATATGCAGAAATTAGTAATCTCCATCCTCTATACCTGTAGATATATATAATTACGCACTCTCTTGATTTTGTAGCATTGCAAGCATACTGGCAGCTGCAAGAAGATCAGGAAGTTTGTGTTTTGATTTAATTATTTATTGGGTTTGTCTTTCTTATGTTTGTATTTTCCAGTGAGTTCTTTACTAATGAAACGTTGTGGTGAATTCATGACTTTTACATATTGTATTATAGTTTGACCTTTTCATGTAGTTGGTTCAGAAAAAAAAAAAAAAGGCTGGTACTGATATGAGGAAAAAGAAAACAAGTAATGCCTTTGATCATGGCAGTGGAACAATTGCTGTTTTACTATACTTAAAACAGCATGACTGATATCAACATAGTGCACTGTGCTGTGGGTTGAAGTGTACTGTATATTATAATGAATGGGTTTTTAATGGGGATAAGTGCGGATGAGAGGAAATGTATTGAAGCATCCTATAATGCTTTTTTTAATGTAGATGAAGGGTATTTGGAGTGCATTAATTGTAAATCACTGCAAATATGATATGGCTTTTAATGCTTTTTCAGTTTGGATATAAAATAATGAGTTTAGATAAATACACTTTCTTCTTCAAATAATTGGGATTGTGCCAGTTTGAGAAAAAAGACCAGAGTGTCACGTCTGCACCTGAACGCTGGTTGCCATGGAAATGTTGATATGCTAGTTGATGGAACCAAATAGTCCAAGGTCTGATGGTGTGGGCCCAGAATGCTGTGCCAGTTTCAAAGCAAGGCCAGTATTTGCGGTAGACATGTCAAGGAATACAGAAGTGTTAAGAGAGATCTTCCTGTCCACACACAAAAAAAATCCCAAAAAACAACAGGCTTTTACATCAGCCTGGAGGGTCCAATTAGCCGCAAGCATGGAACGTGGGGTAGACAAAATAATCTTGATAACACCTGGCAATATGACCTGTCAATGTTCAGTTCTTATCTGGGAATAAAACTATGTACAATATTGACCGACATCTGCTGTGCAGAGCTTTTCCTTCTTACTAGCCCAGTGTCAGTTGTCAGTAAAGATATACATATAAATGCAGCAGTCTGGTTTTGGGGTTGTGCAACAGGGGCTGCAAAGCCAAAAGGGAGTTCACCTCATACAGTACACCCATATCTGCTAAATGAGCAAACAAAGTTAGTAAACCTTGTTGGAGCCCAAGAAATAGGTTTCTTAGTAGATAGAACTGTTTATCTGACTGCAAATGAAACTAGTTTCTTAAATCCATGTCTCTCTCTCTCTCACACACACACACACACACACACACACACACACAAACACACACACACACACACACATACACTTTTCATGGTTAAACTGATTGATCTGAAAAAAAGTGAACTGAGCCAAAAAACAGTTTTGTGTGTGTAAAGATTTGCTCCAAATAGTTTAAGTAGTGTATACACAAGTGAATTAGAAATAAGTGTTTTCCTAAATAATTGCCTGTACTTATAGAGCTGCTGTGGAGAAACTATTTATCGTATGTCAACTTTAAAGTCTGGTAGATGTTGATGGTTTTTCAGTACTGAGCAGGAGAACATGTACAGTACATGTGCATTCACATATAATATGTGAGTTGATCATTAATATAACATTAATAGATAACTTCTAGAGGCTGAATCATGAGGATCTATACGTTGGAAGGTAAAACAGAACCACAACTATAGAAAATCCTATTATTTAAAGAAGCAAAAGAAAAAAAAAGTGTCAGGACCGCACACAGTGTTCTTCATTCTGAGGTGACTTTCATAAGAAATAAAATTTAAAAATATGTCTTTGTTCAGGTGACATTTCTGTCAGTATCCGTTGTGCCCAGTGGCCCTGCTGACATTGATATTTAATGAATGAGACAATTTAATTTTCATCACTTGCTTGGAAATTAGGCCTGATTTCAAACATCTTTATTAATCTTCCCCCTGACAGCACAATGTGATGAATATCATTCAACACAATGTTTTATAAGGCTTTGTCTGTTTCCAAGGTTCGTACATATTCTAGTAACACACATTTTAGTGCATATTCAGTAAATGGGTCTCACTTATTGTACTGTGGCTTTTCTTTCTGCAATGAAGATGTCTGGCTGTATTTTATTTATGTTTGTGTATGTTACTTGTGTAGGTTTGTTGGAGAATAGAAAAAAAGGTTTATGAAAAAAATAAACCTTAGTAAGTAACAAATGTTTCTCAGAAGATCTTCAACTCCATGTTTTTCAAAAATGTTTGTCTTAGCGGTAGGTAATACTAATATACACAACAGAAGCCAGTTTGTAAAAAACATCTTTCAATTAGCTAAGTGGTAGCAGAAGGTTGTTTTGAGTCTATGAATCATTGTGTTTGAATTTCACTTTGAATTAGGAACATTACAAGCTATTCATCTTAAAGTGCACTCCTGACCTTATTGCCGTTTTTTCATCGCCCATCTTCTTCTTTTTGTATTGATGTCTCAAATGTTTCTAATAAGATAAACAAATTACTTTTATTTGTTTTCTGTCTGGCAGACATCTTCCTCAACACTTATTATTCTGAAGGTTATTGTCAAGATTCCTTGCACATAAAAGTTTGGCTTGTATTGTTATATTTTGCCATGTCTTTTATGCACACATGCAATGTGACAATTTGGCCAGTAGGGGTCATTCATTACAACCAAAAAAAAACCCACCTGTAGTAAAGTAGTCAGCAGCAAGGTGCTGTTGTGTGTTTTACGTAAACATTAAATTAGACTAGAAAACAAATCAGATTGTGTTGTGATAGTGAAGGGTTGCTAATAATAGCTGGAAGGGGAAAGTGAAAATACAAACCTCCCTGGTAATGAGAATAGACAGCTGAGATCTCAGATCTCCAAGCTGGAGAATATGTATACTATACCAAAATTAGAATGAAGTTCCATTTCAGGACTGAGAGTAAACTGCTTTGGCTAATACACAAGATTCAAAATAATTCCAGCTCAACTTACTGTATATTGTGGTGGAAAGGCTACTGCTTTAATCAACCTCCGAATGAAGGAGGTTGATTAAAGCAGTTAAAGGAGTTATTAAGAAGGTGACAAAATATTAGGGCACTCGCTACTATTTATTTTCTCCAAAGATATAATTTGGGGCTGTAAATTGCTTTTGGATGGATTTATATAATAACAAAGACCTGATGGCATTTTTTATGTTAGCACCCTCAAACAGTCCAGTATGCAGGAAAGTCCAGATGTTTCTGAGGATGCCATTGGTTTTAATGGAATCTGAGGAAGGGGTTGATGGAAGCTTACTGTAAAAGTAGCCCATATGGTCAGCATGTTAATTGTTCAGGGTTCATTCACTTCCACATCTATTGGCTGCTGAGAAAGAGGTACCCATTTCAGCCTAAATATTATCACTTAGGATTATTTTACAGGGTTCCTGATAAACATTCCTACCTTCACAGTTTTGAACTTTTGATCAGACAATGTTCTTTAACTTTCATGAGAAGAAAAAAAAAAAACACTGCTAGAGGGAAGGCAAAAACATGTCAGATTACAACAACAGAAAGGTCAGCCTAGTTGACTAACCGATAACAATCTAAGAGTCAGGATTTTTTTGTGCTCCGCTGCATATGCACACCCTTACCTCTGTGATGTTCCATGGAGAAATATCACAATTCTAGGGCAAGGGCTTTCAGGCATTCAACAAGACATACCACCACTTTATCTTTCAAAGACACAGCATGATCACATTACCTAAGCTGCCAAAAAAAAGAGGCATCTGTTTTAAAGTAAATGTTAGATATCTGGTTGCATATTGTAAAGCAGGCCATCATTCCGTCCTTCACAGACAATTGGTTTTCAACTGCCGTTCAAACCGAGGACCGATTAATTTTCACTGTTGCCATTTAAGAAATAGTTGGAGCTTTTCTTTCTTTCTTTCCTACTTTCTTTTTTAAAATGCTCTTTACAAAGCTGTTGAGATGCCTATATGTACAGTAATATATATTCTTCCCATCGCACTAACATAACAACCATTTATATATTTGTAACTCTTATTGTTTTAAACACTTTAGGCCCTATTTTCAAAGCGTTTCCTGCAATATTTAATTAATTCCAAAAATCCATGAGAGAGAGCTTAATAGAACTTGAAATACATTACTTAATTGCTCGGTTCTGGTTTTGTAAAATGAACAGATTTTTTACGGCTTTAAAAAAATTAAAAAAAAAAAAAAAAAATATGACCCCTTCTGTTTCAAATAGTTTGATTCTAGTCTGTTTTTTGAGGACATCTACTGTAGGATAATGACGGCTCTTGGCAACTGATAGACCCAGTTCAAAATAATATAATGCCAAATAGTATTCTTAACAGCATATTCAAGAGCTAACTTAATTCACCTTCACTTTCAACCGTATAAGAGTTCAATAATTTTCCTAAAGACGAAATGTAAACAGCAGAGCAAATGCCCGATACATAGACATAAAGGACTGATAAACAAGACTTTAAAATACATTTTCTTATTTTTATTTTATTTAGCAACATCATCTTTGCATATAAACAGAAGGAAAGCAGCTACCTACAGCCTGTGCACTCTCTCTTGAACTTGTAGCTGCAACCAGACAACAAGCACTTAGGTACCAAGAAGTAATAGTTAATCAGTTTTTACATTGAAAAAAGACGTATATCCTAAACTGAAGTTAGAAAACAGAAAACAAACAAACTAAATACACAACTAATAATAGTAATAATAATAATAATAATAATAATAATAATAATAATAATAATAATAATAATAATAATAATAATAAATCACTAGAAATATACACAACAAAAATGGGACAATCTTCAGAATCCAGAGATTAGATACATTTTTTAAATGTATTTATTTAAATTACTTGCTCAAAACCCACAAGACATATTGTTGGTTGGTAATATATTCTGACCCATATTATTATTTTAGATATTCTATGTTTCTTAACCCTGGTTGACTTTATCTTCATTCTTAAGCTGATTTGGTTTGATTGAGCTAGGTTATTTTGTTTGTGTAAACTACGAAGGGCTGCTCTGGAAAATGCTGCATTAATTATGTCTGCTCAGGTAACGTTCACCGCTGCTAAGTTTACTTCAGTGAGAACAATTCAAAGTCATCCTCTTTTATTTCTTTTTTACTAATGACGTTGTGAGGCTTATAGCAGTAAGTATTTTTCTTGTATTTTAATTTTTTTGCCCTTTTGAAAATGTTTATTTAAATTGGTGTGAACCTATTTTTTTTTCAAATTCTTCATACCTTTATTTTGAATGTAGTCTATTATTCTTTGCTTTACAGTGCTTGTTGTAATTAGTGATAAATATGACAGCTGGTGACATTAAGCGGTACAGGCACTGTACACTGGAGAAGGTGATGCTGTAGGAAGGAGTCTTATATGAATACAAAATATAAGTCACTAATATCAGGATACATTTTTTCCAGTTTAAGGATCTCTAGGAAAGGTGACATTGTAACACTATAATACGATATATATATATATATATATATATATATATATATATATATATATATATATATATACACACAAAAAATAAATAGCACACACACACAATAATAAAAATATATTTCTATAATTTTTGTATTATTATTTTATAATGTGTTTATATTATTTAAACGTCACAAGATTTTCAGGTACCACTGATACTGAAACAAATTAAGTCACTTTGCAGCCACTTTGCAGCACCTTACATCTTTATTAATGATGCACAGAGTATGCTAAGAAGGGGAGGGGATACATACAGAGTCCTTAACCTAAGGTCACTATACCAGTATAAAGACGGTGCAGGTATAACTAGTTTATACCCCAGTAAACCTGTATGAGAATTTTATAAAGCTAGCTCAATGTGGATTAAGACATAACCACAATTCATTTTAATCCTTGGTTATCAATCCATTTATAATCATTTTGAGAAACAGCACAGTATTACATTTTCAATCCTATACAAAACATTGCACATGCTCTCCTATATCTTAAATTATGGGTGAACTCTTAAGTATATTGGCCCACCTCCCCCTTTAATTAAGTTTGACAGTGAATGCTTAATGGCTTTACCTCAGATTCTCATATCTAAACAGCCACTTAACAGTAGCTTATTGTCTGACTTTCATAGGACAGACTTAAAACCAGACTTTGTAAGTAGGAGAATGACCACGCCAGATGCCTTAACTGTAGATTAGTAGAATTACCATGCAAATTGCCAGTCTTTTTGTATTATTGCTCTATTTAGCACATTTATATTCCTATTACAAGCTTATCTTCCATACCTACCAAGAAATGTTGATTTGTGAGGCCAACAATGTTGACCATTTTAACTGCACGTGCTGTAAAAGCCCTGTCATGCTCTAAAGTTCCCTATGGCACCAGCTTTCAGGAAAATATTGTAGAAACTTGTAAAGCTCATTACAACTTATTGTACATTTTTGTTTGCTTGTTCAAGGTGCCTTTCTGTTTATATTTAACCAATCCAGCTGTGTTTTATCAGTTCTATTATATTTCAAAATGAAATACATAGCTCGGATATTCTTTTCCCAGACAGTTAGTCGCGTTTTGCCACCCTTGTAATAAGAATAAAATCAACCATTATATATATATATATATATATATATATATATATATATATATATATATATACACACACACACAAACACAAATATATATAAACAAATCAATGCACTTACACAAACATCTAATGAAAGCCTTTCAGCTATGTATTATTGATATTATATCTTTTATGTGTTCCCTGAAAAATGGACAAGGGTTGTTATGGGCCAAAATGAAATAATCAGATGTGCGTCACACTGCGTTTAACCGTCACTCAAGTAAAATTTTATAGGGTCAGATATGTGAGTGCTGACTGTATTTTTTACAGAGTGGAATGAATATGTTATTGTTTCTATGCAACCAGTTGCTTCACTAGAAAAGGTTGTCATTGTGAAGAATAAAACTCTCTGCAGACAGGAGCCTGTCTTAAACCCCCTTGAATTTTGGTATGACATGACAATATGACGCAGATCCCTACTGTATAAACCTGATTTACAATTGGAAGAACATATTTTTGATGACAATTTGATTAAATATTTTGCTCTTTTAATCCTTTTAACTGGGAATATGTCCCAACAGACCAGAGGAGAGAGAGAGAGAGAGAGAGAGAGAGAGAGAGAGAGAGAGAGAGAGAGAGAGAGAGAGAGAGAGAGAGAGAGAGTTGGTAGAATTTCTAAATAAAAAATATCTTGATAAATAAATAAACACATGAACATGAAATTGTTTGCCTTGTGACAGACACATTCACCAGCCTCCTGTACCCATCTAACACATACCGTAGAAACAAAATACAATGCCAAAAAGCCTAACCGTAGTGTAAAACGTTTGCCACTTTACTCACATTAATCATTATGTCAGGGGTGGTCAAACTTCCTGACCCTACGAGCCGCATACCAAAATTTCCATTTGGCAGAGAGCCGCAGGATTGTTGTGCAGTGCAGTAGTTGTTAGTTCTCTTGATGGCAGCAAAATAGGCAAGAATAAAGGATAGAACACTGCAGAGCCTACAGTTTCTGTCTAATTTTTATTGTACTGTAGATCTACAGTGTATTAAACTGTAAATGTAAAATACTGATGCGTTTCCATTATTTCTTTTTATACTGTATGTATTACTCACTTTAAATAAAACATATTCTCTTATTATGAAGCAAAATACAATAACTGACATGATTTCACCAAAAACACCACATAAAAAGACATATTTTTGTAAGGGTTCCCTTGAAGATCAGATTTTTTTTTTTTTTTTTTTTTTTTTTTTGTATGACTGCTGCATGTATTAAATACTTTTAAGAGCTTTGTGAAAACTTATTTATTTTGAAAGGGTTTATAGTACCTGCTTATAACAAGATGTAGATATGCTAATATAATATTAATTTTAGACCTGCAATATAACATCTAAACATGCTTTCTCTTGTCTAGAGCCAACACTCCAATTTTATAAAAAGATTCATTCATCTGAATAAGGACATTTGGCACGACCTATAGTCCATGCTTGCCATACAAAACTTGCTTGAGTTGTTACATCAGCTACTTTATTGAACGCCGAAAGGAGCATCTGTCGTAAGTCTGATCCAGGAGGATATTCAGATGGAAATGTGTTGTGATTTGTTTCATAATGATGTTTGAGGTTGCTCGCCTTGTACAGACTACAGTGTGTAAGGGATATGATACAGATGAGACACAGGTTTACTGCTGTTTTCAGAGAATGCAAACTCTTTCTCCCAGTCTGGTTTAAAGTCTCACATGTTAGTTTGTTCATTTTTGTTTATTATTCTTTCTTCAGTTCATTTGAGTTGCAAAGTGTGCATTACCCAGCATTTCACCTGCCCAAGAGCCACATGCTGCTCACGAGCTGCGGTCTCGCCACCGTTGCCTATGGAGAGGTCAAGCACTGATGTAGTCCTAAATATTAAAGTACCAGAACTGCAATTAAAATATTGATTTTTCTCAAACAAATTTATACAAATTCACGTTTTATTTGTACATTGAACTTGAGGTAACATTTACTAGGTAATGCATGCGTTTCACATGGGAGTTTTAGACTTTCTGTAACTCTGCATCCAATAAAATTATGACTCAAACAAACGCTCAGTTATTTTTAATTTGTCACCAATTTAATACTTATATTTTTAAACACTATCCGCCAACAGTTCAGGACAATTTACTGTTACACTACATTAATAATAATAATTAAAAAAAAAATCCTGCCTGTACCGCATTTGATCTCATGAGATAAAAAAGAAAAACAGCTGTTCTGGCACTGTAAAGCAAATAAATAGTTTATAACAGTATTTACATGTGTTTTTTTTTTTTTTTTTTTTTTTTTTAATTTTATTTTAAATAAATGTGTAGCAATTATTATGCTTTTGTAATATATATTACCTCTTAAGTGGTTTTTGGCTGGTTTAAAAAACACAATTTGGCTATTTTTTGGTTGATTACTTCCAAAATTTGGTGAGGTGTTGTAAAAATAAAAAATGGCAGTGCAAGGGCAGCCGTTCATTCCAATCATCGGGTCTCTGCACTGACTGATATAAAAAGCAGCTTTAAACCCGTGTTTATGGCCAGTCATAGGATACGCTTTTTCTGTCTTCTCCATCAGCATTTTTACTAAAACAATTGTTAGCCTTCTTAAAGTACGGTAGTTTGTAACAGAAGTTCCTATGTTCTCTTCACTGCATCACAAGGATGACTGACTGAATCAGACAATTTTACAGGAGATGTGTGATTCTTGACTCTGCAAACATTTAAAATATGTGACAGTTATCAAAGACTCCAATTTGGAGTGCATTATTAAAACTGGCATTTAGGAAATCAGATATTGATTTTTTTTTTTGGTTGTTCCTAGTGTCTATTCAATGGCACTAATTTGATTTCCCCGCGAAAAAAAAAAAAAAAAAGAGATCACTTCATTGGTGCCCAGGCACCGGAATAAGAGCAGTCGGGCACCATGTAAGCATTATCATTACAAATCAGTAAGTGCCTATAGAAAAAAGTACTGGAAAGGAGATTAAAAACGAAACTAAACCCTGTAATTCAAGAAAATTAATCAGAAAAAGGGGAAAAAAGATAGTGACAGAAATCTTTGAATAGACAAAGCAAGATGCTGCTGATGGATAACTACAGCAAGTAAATGTCAGCATAGCTTTTGATTCATAAATTAAAATGTGCACTATAAGAAAAGGAAATAACAATTCATTTTGGTTTATTGCTTACTCTTGTCTTGCTGTCTCTGATATAAAATGCTTATCATTCCCAAACTGTGCAATAATAAGGTTGCCATAATTATTCTCTAACCCTAACTCTAAAAATTACCACATCATAGAGGGGCTTTATTTAAGCAATAGTGCCAGTTGATTGAGTTATGCATCCCGAGCAGAAGGTGAGGGCGCAAAAGAAAGTCCAAGTCAACTTCCACATGGTAGAACCTTCATCAAGAGGGCACTATCGCTATTAGAAAATTATTTATCATTATTTTCTTTAAATAAAAACTTTAAAACCTACACTTACCTTGAACTTGGAATGATTCATCAGGTACTCTTCCACTGACAAAAAATTTAGGAAAATAGTCCCAAAAATGTTCATAGTTAGAGGGAAAAAAATAACTTTATTAAACAAATATTTTTTACTTGTCAGAGCTGCATATAGTTGCTCTGAACAGTACAAGATATCTGAATGGAGCAATATTACTGAACTGTCTGTATCTTGGTTTGTTGTTGTTGAAAGGTGCTGCTTCTGAACCCCAGTCGCACTGAGAGCCTGTGATTGCCTGGCTCGGCAGTTGCAGGTATTGGGTTGGTTGTTTTTGACAATGCAAAGTATTGATTGCGTAGTTTTGGTGGAGAATAAAATAAGTTTAATTGTATCTTTTGATTAGTATTTACTGTCCAATAGAACTATGCTTAAAAATGTGGTAAGCCAAAATGAAAAAAACAGTACTTGTGCGGATTGATTTTAAATTTGTTTTATTGATGATGTGGTGACGTGATGAAACCAGTCATACAATATGAAAAATAAATTCACGGTGATAAGGGACACATTTACTATTATACACAGTATAAATGAAATCTACTTGTCTGTATTCAAAATAAAATAAATGTATTTTAAACACAGTAGAGACAAAAAACCCATTTTAAGAAGCATTCAGGAAGCAGGAGAATACACAGAGTAAGTAATTTAGTAAAGCAACACAGACATCAAAATGCATCTTATTCTCAATCGGACAGATGATATTAAATGAAAGTGACAATTAACATAATTATTAATATTGCAGCCTATGATAGACTAACCTTTTTGATCTTGTATAATATTGCCAAACAAATAGCTTCAAGGTCCATGATTCACACAAAACAACATTGTGTTATTTCAATTACTAAATGACAGATCTTGTGAAGTTACGTTTAACATTAAGGGATTGTGGCACCTATGAGTATTGGATAAACTCAACAAGGATTACATGATTTTTAATATCATCACACATTTTACACATCATCACATCACACACAGCACAGTACTAGCAATGGCAGATGACATAGTCTGTTTTCAAATACTTCATCTATGATATTGTTAGCCTATTTTCTATTCTGTAGACTTTGATCATCCATTTGCCCCCACTTTATTAGAATCATTGAATACCAGCCTCTATAGCCTGTACACATAATTGAACTACAGTAACAATAGGTAGCAGCCTCATGTGTTTGTCTTAGCAGTGACAGGATGCAGGTACAGTACATACCCTTTAGGGATTCCATAGTTTCCAAAAAAACCTTTAAACTACTATACTTTCGATACAACTTAGGGACATGGCTAGGCACATTTTTTAAATTACCTATGTTACATTTTAATGAGGAACACGTATTTGAGTCCCACATTGCTTTGGATGAAGTTAGAAAAGCAATTAAGAGACTGTTTTCTATAGAAGTAATCAATACTCGCCTGCAATGTATTACAAGTTGAGTTTCTGCCGCCGATCCAGACCACACTTCTCCAGCGTGCCAGTGGCCATTGAAGGTGAGCATTTGCCCGTTGAAGTCGGTTTCGATGCCAAACTGCAGTCAGGTCAAGACCCTGGTGAGGATGACAGCACGCAGATGAGCTTCCCTGAGACGGTTTCTGACAGTTTGTGCAGAAATTCTTCAGTTTCATCAGCTGTCCGGGTGACTGGTCTTAGACGATCTTACGGGTGAAGAAGCTGGATGTGAAAGTCCTGGGCTGGCGTAGTTACACATGGTCTGCGGTTGTGAGGCCGGTTGGACCGGTTGATCTTGAGACATCTGTGGCATTGTGTTGGGTGACAAAACTGCACATTTTAAAGTGGCTTTTTATTGTCTCCAGCACAAGGTGCACCTGTGTAATGATCATGCTGTTTAATCAGCTTCTTGATATGCCACACCTGTCAGGTGGATGGATTATCTTGGCAAAGGAGAAATGCTCACTAACGGGGATGTAAACAAATTTGTGCACACAATTTGAGAGAAATAAGCTTTTTGTGAGTATGGAAAATTTCTGGGATCTTTTATTTCAGCTAATGAAACATGGGACCAACACTTTACATGTTGCATTTATATTTTTGTTCAGTGTACAAAAGTTGATAGAAACAAAAGTGGCCTTTTCTGTTTTGAGATACATAAATAAAATGGGAGATTACAGGTTTTCTTTCTAAAGTGCATTTCAAACTTTTCAATTAATGCATTTAATTAGTTTATTTAGGGGCTCTTTTAGACAACATTTCAAGTCCCTCAAAAATGAAATGAAATACTTATTTTTGAATTGCCTTTTTTATTATTCAAAATGTTAATTATCTAAATTCACTCAGTATCCCATATTGATAAATACATTTTTCCAAACGTCTTAATTTGTATTCACATAAGCTGGTCTTCAGGATAAATGTGAATTTGTGAACATTTCAGATGAGGACAAAGATGAAAATGAACATGGAAAGAGATGGGTCATGACTGTGAAGTTAATGGTTGTTTCCAGCTGAATATATAAATGAATTTAAAGTTGAACTTTTTGACAGTTGGGAATTTAAGCCGATACCATTATCCTGTCTGCTCCAGTGTGGTGTTTGACCATTTTACAGAGATATTGTTTTAATGTCCACAACACAAGAGCAAATCTGTCATACCAAATGCGGTGTTTATGGAAATATGGGTCAACGTAATTTATTATTTCCTGACTGGTAAGATTTTTTTTTTTTTTTTTCAAAAGAACTTAGTTGTTCCAATAGTTTCCAAAAAATTACTAAAACAGACAGTTAAAAAAACAGGCACATTCCCCACTGCAGTGAACATGGGTTCAATCTAGTAAGGCACAGACACTGAATTATTTGAACAAAGATGGGGGAAAAAAATTATTACAAATAATAAATAAGCTGTAGCATAGTAATAGTTATAATGTTGCTTTGTTCATTTATAATAACATAAGTCCTTTGTTCAAATAATAATGGAGATCTCAGGAGTTTCTCATTATAGACCACAAGAACACTATTAGCTGTTAATTCTTAATGCATTATTATTATTATTATTATTATTATTATTATTTATTATTATTATTATTATTATTATTATTATTATTATTATCATTTAATCTCTAGCTGGTACACTTTACATAAAAAATGTGGTTCAAAAGGATTGTAAAGTAAGTTCAAGATGGATAATACCATAGGTATAAATCAGTTTGATTTAAAGATTCAGAAATTGGCTGCACTTTTTATAGCCATATTTGGCTATATTTATGTCATATTTGGTCATTGCTATGATTATTAGTGTGATACCCCCAACAATATAGGACTTTAACTGTTGCTGCCAAGATATAATTGTCTCGAGATTTCAGCTCTAAAAATACATTTGACATATAATAATTGTAAGGTGTTGTCAACAAAACGGCTAATCTTTTAGTATGCTTCTCTAGTAAGTATATCATGTATTGACTGTTTGTGCACTACAATATCTTTATAATCCTGGTGGAAATAAGGTTTACTAAAGATGAAGCACAGTCATTTTATGTACATGGGAAGAGGATGTTATGGTAACTGCAAAATAGCATTTTATTGTGGTAAACACTTTAACAGATTATACAAATGCTAACTGCATTTGAGTCTCACGCTATAGTGAAATACTTCTCAGTATTGTTTTACGGGAGGTCACTTTTCAGCTTGAGGGTAAACGTTTTTCAGCTGTAATCAATATCTGCTATTAAATTCTTATTGTTTTAATCTATTATTAAAACCCATTTATACAGAGGAATCTGATGATGTGGCTAGTCTGTCATTTTGTTTATTGTGGAGTGGTGTCAGAGTGCACTTGACTTTTTTTTGGAAAACAGCACAAACTATTATTAATTAGCCAATTGGGATGCACATTTCAGTGTAAGGCTTTAATTAAGGGATAATGGCATTGCTGTGCGACATGTTTCAAGGTAATAATGTTACTCCTGAGTCAATAAAGTGGTTGTGGGCATTATTTGAGAGAGGGAGTTTCTAGGAACATGTCATAGCAATACCATTGTCACTATTATATTAAAGTTTTTAAAGATATTTATTTACCTATGTTTGTAGTCCACTGAAAGAGTTAACTTTGAGAGCAGGACTCGAGCGTCCCTGTGAAGCGTTTCATCAGTAAGCAGTGGTGCCGCTAATTAATGTCATATTTTCTGTTACTGAGTAATAGAAAACAATGGGGGAGCAGTATCTGGTTGTTGTGCAATACAATATAATGTATTAGTGATTGAGCTTGGATCCTAGTCCTTAACCAAACCACCTCCCATCTTGTCTGCACCCAGACAGACCAATTTCAACTGCTGGATGCTTAATATCAATATATTGATACATGATTTATACAACATATTCCTTTTGTAAAGATCTCAAATAGTTTAGTTAATAAAGTATTGCCTTAACAGTTTATATCGCAAATGTTCAAATATACAATGCCTCTCATTACCTTCCTCCTCTCCTTACAATTCCAGATAGTCGGCCAGCCAGAAATCAGTATTGATCAAGTACCTTCAGTGCAGTTCTGGAATTTGGATTCTGTTTAAACTACTTGAATTCAGCCCCAGACTGACATGCAGAAACAATACTGAGTTATTACATCAAACTTATATTTACCTTAAAGGCATCTATTTGAGAGCAGGCTCTAATTGGCCACTGGGAAATTGATGCAGCATCAGTTGGATTTTATATATTGGCTCCCACAGCAGCGTACATGACTGGGATACAGTATTTAATTCACTCAAATATTTTGCAGTGGTTGAATCCTGGTCTCCACATTGTATTATTTCCTAAAGTTAGACGCTTTGTCCAATGGCTCAGACAAGTCTCACACACAGGTTTCCCATTTGATCTCGAAACCATCAAATGCTGAGTGTTTAATTTTAAACAGGCTACAAGTATAGATATATAATAGACATTTACAGTACAGTAACAAACTTATCAGAACAGGAGTACATTAAGAGAATAAGCTTAGGGAGTTACCTATCTGCTGTGCAGTCTATTATTATTATTATTATTATTATTATTATTATTATTATTTATTATTATTATTATTATTATTATTATTATTATTATTAATTATTATTATTAAGCAGATGCCTTTATCCAAGGCAACTTACAGGTGTCT
Source organism: Polyodon spathula (assembly GCF_017654505.1). Lineage (NCBI taxonomy): Eukaryota > Metazoa > Chordata > Actinopteri > Acipenseriformes > Polyodontidae > Polyodon > Polyodon spathula. The sequence goes on from NC_054548.1 coordinate 22,314,216, forward strand.
CAGGGCAGTACAGGGTTACAATGCTAAATTAATATTAAATACAGTATAGTTTATAGTAAGGGCAAACACTACTAGAATACAATATGAGATAAGAAGTAACAATTTAGGATTATGACAATTTGTATCTACAATGACATAATAGTAGTGCAATAGTGCAAGGACAGTATCCAGTAAAATGGTGCTTAGGCAAGTCTAGTACATAGCAGGGGGGGTAGATCAAGACACTACAGCCCAGATAGTCACAAAAATTTATATTTGCCGACACAGCACAAAACTGTTTGGGTGAAGTTGGAAATTTCTCTTTTTTTCCCGCAATTCGCAAATGTGTTTGAGCCTCACAAAACCACCTGCGCATTCATTACCAATATAGGAGAAATGCACAAGAGCTACTCGGGAATGTGCAGAATTGGAAAACTACACGACAATGGACTGTTAACAATACCCTGCCAAGCATCTATCTTAGGTGTACAGTACATACACAAATATATAAATGAGCTACTAAAAAGAGAAATAAAACAATGGACCAAAGGACGGTGTAGGCTATTCAACATATAAGTTAAATAAAAATATATAGTAGAGACGCGCTAACTGGACAAGTGTCAACATGAAACAAAAGGACAGAATATCTCTGTAGCATCAAACTCCAGTCTTTATTTTACAGAAACACGCCTCTGTTCTGAGTAGCTCCGACCCTTGTTCCTTACACTATACATAAACATTTACAGAAGTGTGGACTGTAAAACAAACCCACAATGCTGAAAACACTACTCTATCCTGAGGCGCCAAAGGCGGGAATCTCAGCATGGAGCCGGCCAAGAACGTTGCCTGTAGATGCAGTCTGCACATTATATAGTAACTATATATAGTAACCGAGCTTGGATGACTCGGGTTCTTTTTGCCCTTTTATAACAGACCCAACACAGAAGTGGTTTCAAAGCACTGACACGCTATTTTTAATAAACAAAGAAGCAAAACAGAAAAAAACAAACACCCACCTCTATTCGAGCACTAACTAAACACAAACTGGAACACTAAACTAATAACCGGACAGCTAGTCTGTTTACTGGTTGAAAAACCAAACACACACACACAGTTTCACAAATACACAACAAAATAAAGGTTTCACACAGTACCTTTGAGGACTACGATACACAGTTGGCTCTTCACACAGCAGCCCCCAGTGAACTGACTGCCTTCTTTAAATAGCCTGCACCCACATCTAATTTACAATTTCCCAGGTTCGGGTGATAACTCATAAACACAATTAGCCTAACTTCCTCCCTGCCTGGTTTGGTACCAATGCCTAGTATATATATATATATATATATATATATATATATATATATATATATATATATATATATATATATATATATATATATTGCTATGACAAACCTGGGGGGAAATTAATTCAACTTAAATAAAATGGGCTCACTGAGCTGTAGAATAAGAAAGAATAACCTTTCGTATATTTTACATTCAAAACGCCAACAAAACTTACCAATACAGTAATCAATAGCTTAGCCTACTACTGTATAAGCAGTGCCTTTGATATTTAAATCTATGTGAATACAAGGTAAGGAGGTGCAAACTGTTGCTTGATCGATCTAGGGTTGATATACTGCTGTATGTGTCTATTAAATTAAAGCTTTCCTGCATTATGCAGATATTTGTTCAGTATCTGCCAGCTCAGTCTATGCTACATATCTATGGTATGTATGTGATACCCTGCTGTACTCTTGACTCTGTTTTGGGGGGTTATTCTTTAAGCACCAAGAAAGCTTGGGAAACTGATTTGTTTTCTTTCGGTCCAAAAGAACTATCATGATTGCAGCTTTTCTGTTATTTTTTAAGCATGTATTAAAACTGGTGATGCTGCTATCACAATCGTTAAATATAATCTTTATATAGTTGTGGACAGAACCTTGTATGATCGCTGGGTGTTTTCCATTGTTGTAATACCTCAGAAAGCTCCTGCATTTCACTTCAGTGATTGGGTGAGTGCTGGAGTGATGTGCACGGAGTTAAGGCTTGCTTTTTAAAAGCGTAATTTTGTGCCTCCCAAAACTGGTTTTGTGTTTTGAACATGGCAGGATCTCGCAAATTGCCGTCCGCTCCCGCCAAATTGAGCTATGCATACATTATATTTGTGCACAGCGCAAAACGGATTGTGGCACGCAAAAATAAGTTTTGAATATGGTACATTATGCGCATAATGTACCATAATTTGAGACGCGCATAATCCTCTGTGCGGTGCGCAAACCTTTAGAATATCTGGGCCTACACATGAAGTTTAAACAGGTGGGTCATGAGGACATGGTGGAAGGCAGTGAGAGACAGAGCAGTCTTGCAGTTCTCCTGTAGCTGGAACATAAAAGCAAGTCGATCGATTTGGTTTTTGCCCAGGGTTCTTCCACTGTATGTAATTAAAAAAAAAAAAAAAAAAAAAAAAAAAAATTATAATAAAGTTATGTAAAAACTTTATGTAAAATTTATTTAAAACTTGATGAATTAAGGATTTTTGTTTTAACTTATCACTGAAAGCCATGCCATTGAAAGGAAACCAATATCTTTCACCAACCGGCAGCATGGATTGATGTGCAGTTTGAGTTATTTTCCAGAGAAATCTAAAAATCAGTACATCGTTCGTTGTCTTAATTGTGTTAGTGTGGCTGTTGATAAGGGGTGCAGACCATATTGTTTGTTTAGACAATGTACTGAACTTGACTTATCATACAGCCTGAGGTAAGGTTGCTTCCAGTTTACACAACATGGTAAATTACTTGCTGTCATCTGTAATTTATGGGAGTTTGTTTCTGTACTGCTCAGTCCAAATGGGACCAACAATAAGGTAAGAGCTCCTGTGTTGTGTCGGCTTTCTTTTTCTGTACTGTTGTTACCATTTCACATGTTTTCCCAAACAATTCTATGGTATTGCAGTGCATGGCTTCCATTTAAATGTGCAATGGGGTTCTATTAGTACCCTACAAGCTAATTATAATAATAGAAATTCAACTCTATATATGTTACTTGGAAAATGTTATCAGTGAACAACAGTGTTAGGAAACTGGGAACAGTGACGAGATTATTTCAGAGAACGAGATACTTGACCCTGAATGTATTTCCAAAAGTCGTCTCACCCTGACGGGCACTTTTAATGCAGGACACAGCAAAACAACTAAGAAAAATTCTAGATCACCACTCTCTCAGAGCAGGTTGAATGGTGAGGGCTCAGCACCGTCCAAATGCCATACTTAGATCATATACGTTTGACTGAAATGTGGATCCTAACTTAATTAATGGACCCAACAGGCTTTAGCAATCAGTATAATCCAACTCAATGGACACTCAAAGAAATCCAACAGCAAAACAACAGGGATTGAATTTAGCAAGATCCTTTCCCTAACTAAAGTCCAATAAAAACACCCCAGGTTCAAAGCTCAGTGAACAGCTGTACTGAACTAGTGCTCAAAATACTTAGGTCAGACAATTTCCCAATTAAATGAGCTTTAGAATTCTATGGGGTATACCTCCCCAGTACTGCTACAAAACTAAATATAAATATAGGCACTACTAAATCCCCATTTGGTTTCAGGAAGCTTTTTAACTAGTCCGACTGCTTGTTGATTTTATGTAATAAAATGATGTTATTCACAATCAAACAAGAATGTCATTACAATAAACATTGAAGAACATCTATATGCATATAAATCTTTTATTTTCCTTGTCTTTCCTTGGTACCTTTTCTCTGACTACCATATATGTGTGGTTTTTGTAATCAACCTTGTTTTGATTTTGTTGTTGTTATCATTCTATTACAAGAAACCTTTCTCCCTGTTGTTTATTGTGCTAAGACTCCATTAAAGAGACAAAAGAACAGCCAAACAAGGCTGGACTTGAATACAAGGTTTAAAATAGAGCAGGCCCTCATAGGAAGCACAGCTTGTCAACTCCAATTTTTTTTTATAATTAATAATGTGGTTGGGATGTTTATGATCGATGGTATCTTGCATTGGAAGTGAGAGTTGAGGGTATTCCACTTTTGTCACCATGAATCAAGGTTTATAATTTTTAAATGTTCTTGGTCATCTACATTTTGGGCCTGAAGTAGGAAACACCAAACCCTAACCGAATCACAGAAAAATGTATAAGCAGTCCTAGCCTACAGTAATTTCAGTGATGCTGTAATTTGTGGCTTCAGTTAAGTGTTCATGTAAGTGTTCCAGATTCCACTGAAAAGATATGTCATAAAACTGCAGCTGCAACTGGTAACAGATTCAGTCATTGCAGACCAGAGAGGCTTTAAGGTCAAATAGTGTGGCAAATGTATTTCCGTTCACAGAGGCACAGGGGTTGAAGAGTGAAGAGTATTGCTGCATTGTAACATTCTCTGCAGCATCTGACCTTCACAGCAATTCTACAGCAGGAGTGCCATACTGTTCATCTTAACAAGAGCAACTAAAAATAAAAGGAAAAGGTGCATTTCTAAAAGTAGTATATATCCAGGAGTAATCATTTGCTAAGATTCTTTAGCGTTTTTACAATGCAGCAGCGATGCATACAATGTAAAGTTTACTAAATAAATGTATTATCTTTATGTTGTTTAAATGAATGTTACAACAACTTTTGGCAACTAGAGTGGATTTTTTCTAGAATTGTGATGTCATATCGTCACCGTATTCTACTTTTCTAGATTTTGGAAACTGTGGAATGTCTGAAGGGAGTAGACCAGTGTCAGTTTGGCTCGATTAATGTGGGTCAAAATGTGTCTTGCCTCCATTTTTGTTGTAAACATAGCCTTTGGAGTTGTTTGTTAATACAGATTTATTTATTTTTTGTTCAGGTATAAATGGTGAAGAAATAGATGTTTATGTATCATGAAAATAAACAACATCCAAAAACAGCAACTATTTTTTTATACACTGTTCATTGTAGGCCTATATTTGACTTGAGATGTGGTTCAGCTCAAATTTTGTGAACTACTTAGTTGTGTTTTTCATGTTTGTTGACATCATCTTTCAACATCAGCCAGGTGAATAAAGTCTGTTCTTATTGTACATTATATACAATACTCTTATTCAAGCACTGTTGAATAGGCATACCAGACTCAAAAGTAATGGGAAAATACAGAAGAATTTTAGGTTTAAAGCTTATAATGTGGAGACATTGGTGGTATTTAAATAAATACATGTAGTAATGTGTGATTGTGTGACATGCTTTGCATTTATTTATGCATATTCTTCTTTCAATTACACCTTAAGTATTATAATGTAAATCTGTACTCTTGTGATTTGTGTTAACTTTGGTTATTGTGAGTTTATACATAACTTTAATACTACACAATATCACAATACACACTACCACATATGAAACGGCATCTTGTTAAACCTTGGTAAAAGGAAGTCAAAGAAACAGTTAAAAGCAACATTTTGCTCCCTAAATTTCTGCTTACAGAATACAAGCTAACCAAATGAAATCTCTCGGTTCTGTAAATTATACTGTTGTAAATCCTGGCCAGCTCTTCAGCTTCAATTGGAGATAACCACACATCCAACGGCTGCAGCAATAGGCTCAGATTTGTCTCAGCCATTTTGTTTGTATATAATTTATGTTTACCCATGCAGAAAACTGTGAAGGTAATACCATATTTAAACTGAAAATGTAGCTGGGTCTTTTACTAAGCCTGTAAATGAAATGTATATAATCTAATATAATTTCTATTTTTTTACATACTTTTTAATGTCATGACTAAGATTCTATAAACATGGATGGCAATTACGGATTGATATAAGGTTATAAAATGTCTTTAACTCTCTGGTCCATTTTCCAATATTATTATCAGTGGGTTGTTTACTGTACAGTAGAGTTTAATGTAACCATGTACTTTTATTCTTAAAATAAAAATCATAAAAACATAATAAACACCGGAGACTTTAAATTGCTGTTTTTAACTTCAATCTGAAAAAATAAAAGCTAAAACGTGACACAAGAACACAAATCTGGACAACATCTAAAAGCCTTGGTGGTAAAGTGACTAAAGCACTGACTGGTGGAGCCAGATGACTTCTATAGCATTTCTATGTCTGACACACAATAAATGTGTTGATTCCAATGAGGTACTGACACCCTCCCTTGGAAGATAAGATCATATGTATATAGGTCTGTTTAGCCCTCTGTAAATAGCTTAAATGCAACTAATATATACACACTAGCACATACAAGTGACAGAAGCCAGGAACCACCACTGTTCTCATCTCATCAAACACTTTTATCCTCATGACTGATACTCATTGTTTTTCTGATTTTTACGAAGAGTTCTCTTTTAAGGTTTTTCTTTCCACCGTAAAAGCAGTATGCCATTATTCTATCATTAAGATCTACACCATAGCAACCGTCTTTTTGATACACTTTTATCCCTCCAACCTAGCAGACTGTAGTTTGGGAAATGTATCTGTAACAGAAAGCCTTCGTAAAACAATATATTAAGCCTGGCCACAGGTGTTGAAAAGGGTGTTTTTGACAGAGAGATTACCTTTTTATACAATAATCTCCTGCAGTAGGTATGTCATTTCTGAAGAATGAGAGTACTCTGTAACTGAAGAGATGCTTCTTTTAAACAAACAAACAAAAAAATAAATAAATTAAATGTATGACACATCTGTGAAAGGTACCTGACATCTAAATTAAGGGGCTTGAGAAAAGATATGACATTTGGCAAATATATATCAGTGATTATTAGACATACACATTCCCTGGAAAACATGCCTTACAGCGTAACAGCATTTCATTTTTGCTGAGAAAACTGTTCTGTTGTGTTCTGTTTTAATAATATGTCAGATGCCTCCTGAATTATAAAATGTGAATTAAAGGTCAGGATGGATCTATTTCCTTCATTCTTTCATACATTTGATCAGATTTTAATAAAAGACCCTCAAAAACCATGACTTGTGTTTACAGCATGGTATTATTTGAAACATCCAATTATTCTTAAAAATGTGTTACTGACACCTCAGGCGTACATTTGTTTAATAATGTGGGCATGCCAGTAATGTTGAATTCTGAACAATAATTTGATTTCAGATTTGATTTACAGTCCCCAGATATTAGTTTAGTGAAAGGAAGCATTATTACTCCATTTGGAAAAACATTTAAAAAAAGAAAAAAAAAGATATGCAGTAATTGAAAAATGTATTTAATTGTGGTTGTCTAAATTCTCTATACATCTGTAAAGTGTTTGCTTTCAGTTCATATTGCATGGATATTTTTATAAACTCTCATTTACTTTCTGAAGGGTTACATTGTAATTGTAGCACTACAATTTGTTGAACAAGCTTAAAACAGACAGTACATATATTAAAATACAGACTGTTTTTTTTTTCTCCCAAGTTTTTATAAAATGAATAAATTTTAAACAACGAGAAACATCTTAGTTACAAGGGTATTAGCCAGTATTAAATCATGGTGAGAGCGTTACAATGAATCATACTGCAGTATTTTCATCCTTTAACAGAGTACAAACAATGGTGGAATCAGCATTTGTCCAAGTTTGTATTGCTACAGAGAACATTCGTGTCTAATTTAATGAGCAAGTTTCTTTTGTAGGACTTTCAGAGTGAATCTTGCCTAGATTAACATTACCTATAAATCAAGTTTCATCCACTTATGGAAAAGAAAACTCTCCTATTTCTAGCATTTTTTCCTCAATTCCTTGATTGAAAAATAAACTCTTGTTCATTCCAATATAAATTGATGTCAACAGCTAGAACTACAGTAAGCATGCATTACGTAAAAATCATTGTAACAAATATTTTGTCCTTGGATAAAATTCAGATTGTAATTGGTTTTGAGTTTATCATTGAGCTATTCACTAGTAAATAATGAACAGGAACCAGCCACTTTACTTTTTAGTCTTACAATGTCAACATCAGATTCAATACGTTAGAAAGGATAAACCAGCGTATGTTTACAGGTTTATTCATTATTCAAATTGTGCACAGATTTGTACTGCAAATATGTGTTGGCCAGGCACCCACTGAGCAAAAAAAAAAAAAACAGACATCTGCAAGACTGGCCTTTGTCCTCCTGACATGAGCTCTTGAGTTCCTGGGTGAAAAAGGCAGCAGGCTTAGTCGTGGGATCGGAGGACGCCCACTGAACCTTCAGGTCTCCTGAGCCGTGTTGCTGCGGTGAGGCAAGAAGTGATTGGGCATTCCAAATTGGGAGAAAATCGGGGGTAAGAAAATAATTGGACACATTAAATAATTTTTTTTTAAAAAGTGTGTGTTTGTGGAGGGCATAATGCTTAAAATGCATTACTAAATATATATATATATATATATATATATATATATATATATATATATATATATATATATATATGCCAATGTCAGCATTTCTGCTGCCAGTACCGCCTATGCTGGAGGAGCCAGCCAGCAATTGTATTCTTTTGAATCAAGAGTAGCTATTAAAGTCATGAAATCACCCTCTAGTTTCTATGCTTATTTTATTTGAGACCACTTATATATATGAAAGAACATGTATGTGTAACCCTCCATCAAGCATAAGTCAAGTAAACTAGCCAGTACTCTAACCTTGGTTAACTGTCTCCATCTGTCCCCTCTGTTTCTGTGGCAACAGTAAAATAGGGAGGTTGTTTTTCATGCTATGCCTAATTTGCAACCTTTTAAAGAGACAGTACCGAACCACCACAATGACAAAATGACTGTAAAGAAGGTAGCAACTTTTAAATTTTATGTTCTTGTGGATAATTCAATTGCATTCAACAACTCACGTGGCATATTTAATAATATTATTACAAACCTATCTAGTGGTGTTTTTTTTATTAAATAAGGAATGTGTTTATCATCTCAGCATACAGTACAAGTTACACTGATTATGATTTATGATTATTTCTGTTTTACAAACTATGTTTTAACTATATTTTACAGAACATATGGAGATATCAAATGAAAAACACTTGCCAGTGCAGCATCAGCCATCCGGGCTGTGAGGGCTACCTTGTCTTTGTCAGGCTTTGCATTTGAATTCTATCTTTTAATGAGATCAGAGCCATTAGAAAACCCTTCATGCTCCTTCAATTTTCCGGTTCTTTGAATGTGTACTTCAACTAGCGGGGGATAGCTCAGAGTAATGCATTTCAAGAGATCCTCCCCATTAACTCTGTGCTGTCTGTGTTTAAGATATGTTGAAAGTTATTTATGCACTAATGGTAAATTCTTGTTTACATCATTCCTGCTGGGTAATGAACTTTTGGAGTGGTGTCACTATGCATGTGATCCGTGCCCATCTGTGTCTGTGACCTCCAGGAAGATAGCAGACAGAAAATATACAGGCCTCTTGTACCTCCTGTCCTCACACTGTAGGAACCACCGAATTATATAGACACTGTTACACTGAATTAAGGCTCAGACAAGCTAAGTATTTCTACTTGTCACCGATAGTATCCTCTTACAGCTTTTTTAATGTTAAGAGACATTTTTTCTACTTATTTTCTCATAGAAACTGGCAGTGACACAGCGATGGAATGTTCTGGCATTTATCGTAAGGAAAAATAAATATAAGTATAAATAAATTACAGCTTAAATGCATCTGTAGTTCTCACGCACATTAAAGACAATGTTGAACCTTGAAATAAAATGTATTTATACAATTACCCACCTTCATTATCTGCATCACAGATTTACTTTTTAATTAATTATATTGATATTGGAAAGTCTCTGCATACAAATTCAGTACTCTTAGGAATGTGAAATATGAATTAGTATTACTAGCAATTGAATGTAAATTTCTAATTGTATTTATTTATTTTTTTTGGTTTTAAAAATGTACTCTCTCAAAGTGGCATAAAGCTTCAAGCCTTTGAGTAGAGATAATGCTTACTCCGGGTGAAGCCTAAGAACTAGGAACCTTTAAACACAATAAGTCTTTAGTAGAGAACTCCATTATTGATTTGGCTTCATTATTAATCATAAAAGCAGATGCTGATGATGAAATACCTCAATTAAATGTCATTCGATGTTTTTTTCAAAATTTTTCAATGAATGTGTGAGGCACACTGTTCTAGTAGTTCACACTACTTATTAAAAAAAAAAAAAAAAAAAAAAATACTTCTTGTAGAACTTCACTTAAATATGCACTGGATTCAAGCAATAAACAAAGCATGAATTAGAAAATGTACCTTTTACTTGTATTTTCCCCATTGTATTTATTTTCAGATATCCAAGCTCAGATACCTTACTTTTGGAAAAGGGATTCTCTCTTAATGAGAACGATCTCCAAATTCTTCTTCAAATAATACTTTTTATATTAACTTTGTTGCTTCCAACCTGGTGAAAAATGTGTTTGTACATTGTTATTATTTCATTGGCCCACCCAATGTGAATGTCTTGGGCTTTGGCTGGGTTCAATGAATGGATTATCTGTTCTATTCCCACACATTACATTTTAAAAAGAAATTAGTGAAAATCTTTTTAAACCTAACATTCTTTATCTTGACAATTGTTGGTTAATGATTTAATGTTTATATTCCTGGAGTATGATGCAGAAGAGAAACTCAGAAGTTTTGTTTGAGAAAAGGTCAATGACTGATCTTCATAAGTAACTCTTAAACTGCATCGGACAGAAAGAACAGCCAAAAGAACATTTAAAAAATCTATTTATCAGCTGTACAGGTTTTTGACTCATGTGACCGTAGAGCACACAGTTATCAAGTGGTTTTTTGGTTGTTTTTTTTTTTTTTTTGGTTGTTTTTTACTGGGAAAGCTTTTAAATGAAATTAGGTTATACATTTTTATACAACTTAGATTTTTTTTCTTTTTAATGACATTTTTTAATGACAGATAAGCCAGTTATCCTTAGTTGTAAAATACAAAACTGATTTGAGACTATATTGCCATTAACAATGACACCTGTTTAGACTTTTGTCGACTGCATTTGTGTATTCTTATAGTTCTACCAAAGACCTTTGTCAGCATTTATCTTTACAGATAAAGTAAATGATGGAATACAAACTACAATGTTGCTATTATGTGTGTCTTTACAAAAGATACACAGCATTTTGTTTTGGTATAATACATTTTAGTCAGTCTTGTTGTATTATGACGTATATTTAAATTATTAAATCAAATACCTCACCACACATGTAATGGTATTTTTAAGAACCCAATTGATCAAGTATGTCTGCATAAAGTCATTTTGTTTACAAAAATAATCAATAAAAGAAAAGGAAAACATGTCTGGCTACAGCACTTGTTGCCTTTGGGAAAAGAAATACTTAAGTCACATTTGTTTTTTACAGCAAGAAATAAATTATCAAATTATAAGGCTGAAGTACTAAGCAATGCTTCATTTCTTCAGGTATTCCAGTGTCACTAATGAAACAATTTGCTTCATGTCCAGTCATATTTAGTTTGGATTCATCATTAGATTAACAGCTGCTCTGTCAGGGTCACTGCTGTTTATCAGGGCGTCCAGAGAAAACCCCATATTGAATTGAGAAAGATTTTAATTTAATAGCCTTAGTGTTAGTGCTGGTGACAGTCATTCAACTGGAGCAAATTGTTACTTTACTTTAGAAAAACAAAACAAAACAAAAAGCCAAGCTGTTACTACATATATAACTGATGCCATAACACCAAACCTAGTTCACAGTGTGGGGCATCCACTGCTATTCTGATCCAAATGTCACCCAGAGCAATATTTTTCTGCATACCACGAGGAATGGTTGTTTTAGATTAAATAGCTTATAGAGAAACAAAACATTTAGTCTTTTTTTATTTAGGTCTTCATGCTACTGGCTTGAGATGTAGCATTTGTTTCCATCTCTCCACCATTTTGAAGCATCAGTGCTATTTGCAAAGACATACACGTTTACTGCAATAGATCCTTAAGTCCTTATCCACGGGCCTCTTCCAAAATCCATAGCCAATAGCAGTAACAAGTAAAGGAATGGGGTATCATAACTATTCAATGCGTTTACATGAGCATAAGAATTCCGATATTTTTCGGAAAACTAAGTAAACACAGTTTTCGGAAAATGTATTGAATATTCTGAAAGTCAGTTTTCGGAAAACAGCACCTAGACATTTCCAAATAAATTCCGAAAACAAACAAAATGTATATAATGTAAACACACTTTTCGGAAAACTTATTGAAATAGCATACTGTTCATGTGCACACTTTGACCCTTTTTTCCTGCAAGTGGTTTTAGAAAACAGCAAATAATAATAATCTGTAGTCAGTCTGCATGCATCCATTTGTCTAGCTAGGGATACAATAAGACATTTGTTAAAGTCTGTATGTATTTGTTAATAGCCCATACTGAAGCAGCAAATGTTTTCCAACTTTAAAATGATGTGAGAAATTAAAATAATGTCTGCAAAAGAAACTGATAATATAGAACAGGATGTGCTGTTGGAAAGGCACATTTGTTGGAATCTGAATAGAGGTATAGGACAGTAATTTTTGAATTTAAGATCTGACACTTCGAATAAGCACCTGAGTTATTGGATTGGTCTCTGTTCTATCGTAGAAATGTCTGTTCTTCAAGTCGAACTTAGGCTATTACAGTACTTTGCATGTGAAAATATCATGCATTTTCCGAAAACTTCAATCCATGTATACAGTTGAATTCTAATTTAATTTTATATCATTAATCATGTAAACACAGAAAAGCGACGTTTTAAGAAAATTAGTTTTCTGATTCTGTTTTCCAAAAACATTAGTTTGGGGAAAATACTTTGTCATGTAAACACACTGATTGAAATTACTCTGTTGACATTACATCAGTGACATATATGCACCCAAACCCCAAATGAAATCTGCATTTTGCCAGGAGTTCCATTAATATCTATTATAAAATCTTGCGTTTTAAGCAGAAACATTTTTAGGTATTGACAAGACTAATAAGGTAGCTCAGATGTTCATAAAACAGTCAGGTTATGCGGTTCACGTGTGTGTGCTTTTAAAACCATTCAGCCTTTCTTAAATTAGAATGACAGTATAGCAAATATGATTGCAAATGGAAATATGAGAATGGATAGCAAATGGATCCGACCTCAGTATGATGGAGAGTAAGAAAAGGACACAACTATAAAAGTAGATTTTAGTTGAAAACAAGTTCACCAAATAATACTATTTCATAGATAATTGATGATGTTGTGTGTTGAGTGATCCATGAGGTGAAAATGTAGGGATATGAAATGTTACTTATTTTTGTCATTCGATCAACAGAAGCCTCTGCTCTTGTGATACTATGGTATTCATAAGCTATTTAAACCGTAGGGATGATCCTTAAAATAATATCAAAAATCTTATATTAAATTATTAAACTGTCCTTGAAATTATTGACCAAGTTATGTCTTTTTTTCTTTTTTTTAACCCATATTTGATATCTGCATTGCTTGTTGATTTAGTGTTGTTAAAGAACGCTTATTGTAACAGTTTTTATTGCATGTCTAATTGTGCTGTTCATTTAGAGTCACTTTATTTCCTAATACATTACTGTTGTTTCAAAGGAATTTACCTGATCTACAGGCTTAAAGGTCGATTTGATCAATGCATGCCATGCTGGGAAAAGCCACAGTTTATCTAATAATCCAGAGTGATTTTCCAGTGCTGTAAAATTCTACAACAAAATACAGTTGTGGCTTATCACGGCAGTGTATAGGTTAATCCACTTTAGTTGTAATCTTGTGGATCAAGTGTTGTCTCTACTTTTCTTTCTTTGCAGTTTCGGATTTACACTCCACAAAAAGAAACACTAGGGGCCCAATCCTCGATCTTCGTGCAATCCCCTCGCTAAATTTGTGCCTCGCAAAAAAATTCCAAAACGGCACAAAGCAGTTGCGAGACATTGGAATACAGCAGTTTTTTGAGCAATTCGCAAATCTTGTTTGTGCCTCGCAAAACCGTCTCTGCATACACTACCAATAATATAGCAACTGCAGACAACAGCCAAGTGAGAATGCAGAATGATGGACAGTCACCATTAGTAATGGCATTACCCCGACAAGCTGCTATCATTGGTGTCGCCATAGTATGCACCGATATGACAACAGACGAGACCACACAACATATCGTGCACACATACATTCGGACCATTCAAATACACAATTGAATCCATAGCTAGGCGTCAAGTTTTCAAATTAATGAACTGATAACACCACTGTTTTATTGAATGGGGACAATATTGTATCATGAGAAAATGTTACATAAGTTTCTTTAAAGGCCAGCTAATCCAACATAGCTGTATGTTTTGTAAGTACATTTAAAAAAAAAAAAAAAAAAAAGCTTTGGATACTGTCTGTTTTTTTTTTTCTAAATTATTTTTTATTTTTTTGTCATGCCGTGACAAAGTCTACTGTGGTAGCGCACTCTTTGATTTGTAAATGTAACGAGGTCATTCACCTGCAAAGTAAACATCAATCAAGCATTTTTATATACATATTCCACAGAAATGCGTTATGTTATTCATTCTACTCACCCATTTGAACATCATGATACAGCCCATTTGTAAGGTTTTGAGTGTCGCCAGAATGGATTTTTTTCGTTATGACATTTTTTTAATTTTTTTTTTGTAATAATAATAATTAATTCTAAGTACACCCCAAAATGTTTATTGTAGCCTACCATGATTTCTCAATAAATGAACAGTCTATACAATTAGCAACATCGACATTCAAGACTGGACAGCTGCATAAACAGCCAAAATTACAGTTAACAGAACTGTTTGTCCTGCCTCAGCTAACTTATGAATGGACTACTGCACAGAAAATATAGGTCTTTGATTTGTTGATCATATCACCGGTCTGGCTTTAGAAAAATGTAAGCATGCCTTTCACAGTAAGAGTGTCCTGACAGTGATTGGCTCTCTGAAGTGCAGCTGCCCACCCCTACACCCGTAATACGCAGCAACCTATGGAATAGCCAAATAAAGCAACAGGCCACAAGATGGGTGTATGACGTATTTATACAATTAGCTTACAGATGTGTGACAACACACAGCAAAGATAACAGGCAAGACCCCCTCCCCTCTTTATCCTTCTCTCAATCTTCATTTCCATACTTTGGTGGTACACGTTGGATGCCGATATGCCTGTGGAGCAGTGAAGAACACATTTAACTGTATGTGTATACACACTACCGCTGTCCATCATATCAATACAATACTTAGTGATAAAACACATAACAGATCCGCCCATCCAAATTTGATTGCGCTATGTGTATATTGAATGTCGACTTAGAATACATTTGCATCACATTTTACTAATTACCGATGCATTACCATATGCTAATAGGACCGCATTAAAGGAACAGAAGGAAGGCAGTGTGCTGGACAGAGGTGAGTGCATGTTTCTACACTCGTCTGTTGGGCATGAGAATACGCTATAAATGTCACTATGATATGAACATTTCAAATTTTGTGTGTAGTGTACGCACATACAGTATATCTTAGAAAAATAAATAATGTTTTCGGGCAAAGCTTTTTACACACCTGCATCCATGAAAATGCCTTCACCCGCACCTGTATATATTATTTAATTATTGCTGGCCTTTCTATGTAAAGAACCCCTTGGAAAAAATGAAATTGTCTTGGGGCAATGCGTTCTCCATTTAACAGTGACAGCAAAAGCATTGCTCCAAATTGTTATGTATTTTTTCAAACTGCCAATTTTCTATTTAGTATAAAAATGATCAATGGAACAAGACACTCTTTATTGATAAAACAGCCCTAATTAAATTGAGTTTTTAGTCGAAATATCTTCTTTTTTTTTCACGTCTGACACACTGGTAAATTGCACTGTAATGTGCTGCCCTTATACAAAAGTATAATTCAGCTATTTTGAAGAAATACTGTTGCCAGGGAACCCATCAAATACACAAAACCTTTGTATCATCGTAGAGATAGCTACAGCAGATGCAAAGTGTTTAAACAGTGTTTTCCATTAGCCTCTTCCTTCAGTTAACTAAGGATGCAGCTAAATAACCAGTTGAACAAAGATTAGAGTTATGGGATACTCCGAGGTCTCACAAAAGGTTAATTCAGGTTAAGTAGCTACTTGATATGGGTCTTAAATACCACACTTATCTTAACTAATGTATTTTTAGTTGGTTGTCAAAATAAGTGTTGTATTTAAAAAAAAAAAAAAAAATTGGCAATTCATTTATTTATTAGTAGGATGGCCCCCTTCTCGAATTACACAAATGGCTTCACTAATTATTTTCACCTATTAAAAAGGCTGTTTTCCTATGGACAGCAACATTCTGCTAGAGACCTGCTGTGCTATGTTGTGTGCGGCGCTCTGTGTTATTAGTTCTGTACTGCTTATTCACAAGAAGAGTAAGGCTGTTTACAAATTTAGGTATTGTGAATTAACCTTTTGTGAGACTGTGGCAAAGCGTAAGCCTTGCACAATGGAATATGTAGTTTATTGTATGTCTTTTTGTTAATTGTTAATATTGATTTAATTGTTTAGCTGCTGTGGCGCTCCGCTGGGGACGATTACCCGTCTGCGTGGAGCAGCAGCTGAAAGCAATCAGCTGTTCCAGCAGGCAGGTGGGCGTGTCTCAGCGGAGCGTCAGTATAAAAGCATGTTGATCGCTGTGATCGGGGCTGCTGCAAGGCCTGCCGTTTTCACGGCACCTTTTGAGTTATAGTTTGGGGTATTGTGTTTTATTTTGCACTTTTTGTACGGTTTTCTGTATCTGTCCTCTGTGCGTTACCATCGCTGGTAACGTCACATGACCGCCTTTATTTTACTTTCACTTTCTTTTTGTTGTTAATAAATCCTGCGCGCCTGTGCCGGCGTTTCAACACCACGTCTGTCTCTCTGTATGCTTGAACAGCGGCGACCCACACGCGTGACTCGAGGAAGACCCTGTCACAGGCTCAATGGGTTATTATCAGTATAGACAGTACATTGTTCTCCCAACAAGTACTCGCTAAACTTTTCGCAGACAGCCCACTTAAAAGCTAAAAACTCTATTTTCATTGAGCTGTGGTTTTGCATATTACGCTCAGTTGGTCTTAAGGTACGACTAGTGTAAGCAATTGGGCGCAACTTTCCCCCCAGTCCATTATGAATTCCATCTATCTCCAAAGAAAAGGGCTTCCTAAAATCTACATAAGCCAATACTGAAGCTGCCACCAATCGTGCTTTCAAAAATTGGAATCCTTGCTCACATTCCGAACTCCAGTTATGTTCTAAAATTAAACTGGGTCCCTGGCCAGTCCATGTCGTGTAGCTGCCAGTTTTGCAAATCCTTCTACAAATCTACAATAGTAACTTGCAAAGCCAATAAATGACCTAAGCTCTGTTAAAATTCGGGGTCACCTCGACTCTGCACCGTTGTGATCTTTTCTGGATCCGTCGACAGCCCCTCTTGTGAAACAACATGTCCCAGGTACTTCACTTTGATACACGTTAGAAGAAACAACTGGGGCAACCTTGGACCCCATCGGCCTTACAGTTGTACCTATTTGCTTTGTGCTGGGCAAGGTTGCGCCAATGGTCTCTTGAAACTTGGCTTGTGTTTCTGATATCTCTACTTTAAATGGCTGGGCACTTTTGGTAATGTCTCATAGGCAAACAAAAACCACACACTAAAGTATTATCTAAACATTTTATTCACTTGATTTGCATTTAGGTACCAAACGTTATTTGCATGCAACATTAAGTTTGGCACAATTGACCTTCCGTAATTTTGCATCCTGCCTTATTTTTAGATATGCGCATGCGTCAGCGTTTCATTAAATATTTTCAATATGAAAACATCAAAACACATCTTGATATAATGCAAAACACAGCATGACACTATACTTAATTGTAGAGGTGTCGTGAAACAGCAATTACACACAGAGCAACTTAAGATTCAATTACATCTAGAAGCTAATTACATCTACAGCTAGAAAATGAACAAACCCGAAGTCTGTGCACAGTAAAGTGTGGAAATATTATAGTTTTGAGAGGATGATGATGAAATTGTAAAATATAACAAGACATTAACAGATAGACCTTTTTTTCTCCATAGATATTATGAAGCAAAGCACCACTAAGTTAAAGTAAGTTAGTCCTTTTCATATGCAAATATCTGTTAATGTCAATGTTATGTTAATGTTTATAATTTATATTATATATATATATATATATATATATATATATATATATATATATATATATATATATATATATATATATATATATATATATTTGATATTGCAATTGTGTGATTATATTTTTCTGTGTTTTGGAAGACTTCGATATTATCGATATCAAAATACATGCACAATACCAATATAACATTTTCATATTGTTGCCCACCACTAATTGTTATGTATTTTGGAATGTTTCTAAATCCATATATTGACAAGTTTTATGATGTGCTGCAAAGATCAAGTATCAGATTATCCCAGTGTGTAAGAAAGTACATAGACCAGACTGCTACTCCCTGTGATAAACAAACACTGAAATTGGATACTCTGTGGTGGGTTTGATTGGGGAAACAAAAAAACGGCAATACCGCATCAGTGATATGCACCACATTTAAAATCACTCTTCTTTACTGGATTAATTAACTGTTATTTCACTCATATTTGTCCAGAATTGAGAAATAGAATATAATAAATAAGACTTCAAAAACACTTGATCATGGCTCAATTTACACCGTCTCATCAATCAAATGTGTCAAATTTCAGGGAAATGTTGAAGAATCATCATCTTACTAACACAAAAAGACACTTGCTAGTCCTTTGTAATCATGTTGCAAATCTTGTGTTAAAAAATGCCTATCACACAACATCAAAAAGAATAACGCTAGGGGCAAAAGAAACTGTATCTATAGATTTCTGTACAATGACGGAATTTTAAGGGAAACGTTTAACAAACAGACAGAAAGCAAGCATGACAATAAGTAGAATGTTCCAGTTACATCTGTTGGAAACTTGGGTGGCCATGATTAGGTAAGCTGTAGTTCATACTTTTTTAAAGCAATGCATGATTTATGGTAAAGTCATACAACATATTTATCATAAACTGACATCGACTGGCAAAGCACTTTGAAGTGTGTTGTAAACCCATGTTGTGGTAAAAAGGACAGGTTCAAATAGATTTTTTTTTTTTTAGGAATAATGGTGCTACGATCAAAACCTCTAATTTTGGTGTAAACTAGCTGTTGTTAGCTACACCCTTAATTGTCTCAATTGTTTTTTTTTTTCTTGTAAGCTTTTTTCTTATGCAGCAAATATATTTAAGGTAGACATATTTGTGGCCAAGTACCACTGTCATATTCTGTGCTTGTGTGAGAAGGAATTTTCTTAACTGCCCCTTGGCTTGTTATTATCATTTTTGCTTAGTCCCCAGGTTAACCAACAGAAAGAATTTCAATACTCGCTAGTACAGCCTGAGCAAACAAATATCTCATTAGATTGCTGTAGCCTCCTGCAACATCTGTCCCATCCTGTTTTCTAATTGTCTGTCACAACCACTGAGCCATGGTGTCAGCAACGCTGCCATTTCCTGTTTGGTCAGCCTGTCATGCACCATTAGTCTCAGCCTTGTTGCTCTCCTCACACAGCATTTTAACCCTGTAAATGCAGTTGAATTATATTGCCAAAATGTCAATGGAATGTGTTGTGTGGCTAATTAAAAAGAAGTCCAGTCTTTCTTGCGACAAGAAACAGCATTCTCATTTTTCTTTTTTGACTAGGCTATATGTTTCATTTTTAACATGTTAGATTTTTCAACCCTTTCAGGGGTTCATCTGATTGTCTCTGTCGTAGGTGCAATAAAGGCCAAAGCCTATAACTCCAGATGGAGCGTTATTACATTTACAAGATCTAAAATGTTAAGATGAAAGCTTCAATTAAATATGCTTTATATGTTTAAATATATGCTAAGTTATGGCTATGTCAATACTGGGTTTACACCAATTAAATATTGTAATTGAGTTGCCATACCTAATTAAGTCTCACTTCTAGTTGAAATTTCACACAGGTTCTGGATAATAGGGTAATAGTGCAAACCGGCTGAATAATCAATGAAAAAGACACACAGTAAGGGATAAGAAGTTAAAATCTTTATTTAAACATAGACACCAAAAGAAAAATAGATTATTCCAAAATAAGGTATTACAGATTATTTTAACTAGCCATTATCATTTACTAGCAATTACCAGCAGCTTCAGATGAATTGCATTGTAATGTGCTGCCCTTATACAAAAGTATAATTAAGCTATTTTGAAGAGATATGGTTGCCATGGAACCCAACAAATACACAAAACCTTTGTATCATCGTAGAGATAGGTACAGCAGATGCAAAGTGTTTAAAAAGTGTTTTTCATTAGCCTCTGCCTTCAGTTAACTAAGGATGCAGCTAAATAACCAGCTGAACAAAGACTAGAGTTATCGGATACTCCAAGGTCTCTGTGGCAAAGCGTAAGCCTTGCACAATGGAATATGTAGTTTATTGTATGTCTTTTTGTTAATTGTTAATATTGATTTAATTGTTTAGCTGCTGTGGCGCTCCGCTGGGGACGATTACCCGTCTGCGTGGAGCAGCAGCTGAAAGCAATCAGCTGTTCCAGCAGGCAGGTGGGCGTGTCTCAGCGGAGCGTCAGTATAAAAGCATGTTGATCGCTGTGATCGGGGCTGCTGCAAGGCCTGCCGTTTTCACGGCACCTTTTGAGTTATAGTTTGGGGTATTGTGTTTTATTTTGCACTTTTTGTACGGTTTTCTGTATCTGTCCTCTGTGAGTTACCATCGCTGGTAACGTCACATGACCGCCTTTATTTTACTTTCACTTTCTTTTTGTTGTTAATAAATCCTGCGCGCCTGTGCCGGCGTTTCAACACCAACCTCTGTCTCTCTGTATGCTTGAACAGCGGCTACCCACGCGTGTGACCCGAGGAAGACCCTGTCACAGAGCCATTTGCACACTACTAAATTGAGAGCCTTCGAGCAGCGACGGGCAGCCGGGTTAGCAGCTTTTAATTAGATATTAAATATTGATCCGGGCAAGCAAATGGCAATGCTGATGCACTCTCCAGGCAGTACATAGATACATCAGTGCCAGGGGTAGAAGAACCAGTCCCGTCTGAAGTGCAGCCATTGATAAATTTAGATTCGCAGCAGTAGCAGAGGGAGGCATATCAAGCGCACATGACTGCTTTCCCAACTTGACCAAGACGGGATTTAGTGTCTTTACAGGCATTGGTTCCCGTTATTGCACCCTCATTGACGTTTTGGAAGTGAGAACATGGACCTAATTGAGAAGAGCGTGAAGGTTTGTCTAAGGATATCCTGGAACTAATACAACAATGGGATTGACTGGAAGAGAAAGAAAGGGTTTTATATCGTTGTGTTTACAGCCCTGATGAAGGTAAGGAATTCTTGCAGCTGTTGTTGCCTCAAGCGCTACAGCAGGAAGTCCTTACCAGTTTACATGATGGCCATGGACACAAGGCATAGATAGGACAATGCAGTTAGTTCGAAGGAGATGCTATTGGCTGAACATGAACAAGACAATTAAACAATGGTGCCAAGAATGCCCATGCTGTGTTTTAACTAAAGCTGTCCAGCCAAAAGTACATACCTATATGGGACACATATTGACCTTATGACCTTTAGAAATGTTAGCCATTGATTTTTACTGTTTTAGAGCCTTCTAGTAATGGCAAAGAAGATGTACTAGTTTTACTCCAAATTCACCCAGGCTATTCCAACTCGAGATCAGAAAGCAACCACTGTGGCAAAGGTTTGGTGCATGACTGGTTTTGTCGTTTTGGGGTTCCAGAACGAATTAACTCCAACCAAGGTCGAAATTTTGAGAGTGCCCTTATCCAGCAATTGTGTCAGGTAAATGATCTAAAAAAAAGTTGTACCACCCCTTATCATCCACAGGGCGATGGACAGTGTGAACATTTTAACAGGACACTGCACGATTTGTTATGCACATTGCCAATTGAAAGGAAGCACATTGGTCAGAACACCTGCCACAAGTGGTATTTGCTTATAACACGTCAGTAGATCAGTCTACTGGACGATCTCTGTATGTCTTGATGTTTGGTCGTGAACCGCACCTACCCATAGATTCTCTGCTTGGAATGGGGGAGGTAGAGCATTTTGAAGGTCAGATGAGTGGGTTCGTGAATATCAAGAGAAGTTACAGGTTGTATATGGGGATTTGCGTCAGAGGCTGGAGAATGCCACAGCACAGCATAGAAGAGATAATGATAAACAAGTTAGTGACACAGTCTTGGCAGAGGGACAGTTAGTGTGCCTAAGGGACCACAGTGTGAGGGGCTGAAACAAGATACAAGATTTTTGGAGTCCAGTATTGTACCGAGTTATAAGAACACCCCAAGGCCAGGGGGTGGTTTATTCTGTTATCATAGCAAATACTGAGATGCGCCCAGCACACCCAGAGTTAAGAGAATCTAACAGTGAATTAAACATCAGAGACATAGATCACTTAGAGGAAGTACTAAGTCCCCTTCCTCATGATTCAGATGATGAGGGGGATTGGATGTTGGTGACCAATCATTGGCTCCCACTGGGGGAAGGTCACATGGGTTTCCCGGGAGTAGGTTCCCCTGGTGTAATTGGAGCAGCCGGTGGATGGCAGTGTGGCAAGTGGCCCCTATGGAGTTGATAGGAAAAGAAGAGTGCCCACCTCCTGAGGAGCCTGTGCTTTTGAGGTGCACCACAAGGAGTACTGCAGAACAACATACAAATCGTTGTCTTCTTCCCAGGTCAGCATTAATACCACCAGAAATAAGAGCTAATCCAATCTGTGTGAGAGCAGTAAAATACCAATTGTCTGACCTTAGCTTAACTGCTTAAGTACGTCAGACAGTACATTCCGGCCCTGGGAATAGCACAGTGAAAGAGAGAGTTATCGACAGGGTGTTAATCCACCTAGCAGGGTCGGATTGTAGTGAGTAGGACCCATTGGTGTAGAGTATCACCTGACAAGACAGTTTTGCTATTAATCATGGGGGTTTTTAATTGTGCATGATTGCAAACAAAAGTTTGGGAACTCTGTCGTGGCGGGATTGCAGTGTTCGGGTTAAAAGTAGTGACGCTTTGGTAAGCTGCTTTTCTCATTTTTAGTTGTTTGTTATGGAGCAGGTAAGAAAAAAAATGTCTTTCTTGGCTGAACTTTTTCTTTACATTACCTTGTTTTAAATGTATGTGGGGATTGTTACAGATAATAATATACAGTATACTGTGTTTACCATTGTAGATATTGACTGAAAACAATTCAACATGGTAAAGAGCAAACTTATTGTTTCTCCTATAGATGTAATTCGCTTTTAATTTTGTTGTATTCAAAGAAAGGTACCTTGTTTAGTCTAGTAGAGGGAAACCTCTATTTTAGATTTTCTTGTTGTTTTAGTAATTGTTATTTTATTCTTGAATTATTCTCAGATATTTGCTGTTACGTGCTAAATGTACACCTGTGAGCTGTTTCAGTAATGTATAGAACTTGTTAGGGTTAAAATGGACTTGAAACGTAGTTTTACTGTTTCAGTAAACAATTTGGTTGTTCGTCTGATACTTTGCAGATGGTTGAGATTGAAACAGGTTGAGGGTAGACACTTTATAGTGCATGCTGATGTATTTTTCTGTTACCAGGGTTAATTTGTGTGCTGTGATTTATTAATTTTTTATTAATATTATTGCTGTGTTGTGGATTGTCACTGTATTCACATTTTTGTTGTAGATATTTTATTGCACGGTGTTAGTATTCTCTTGGATTGGTACACCCCTGTATGTTTGGGGTCATTGTCCTGCTGGAAGATGAATCTTCTCCCAAGTCCCAGCTCTCTTGTAGACTTCAGCAGGTTTTCCACCAGGATTTCTCTGCACTTTGCTGCATCCATTTTGCCATCTATCTTCACAAGCTTTCCAGGCCCTGATGGTGAGTAGCATCCCCATTGCATGATGCTGCCACCACCATGCTGCACGATAGGGATGGTGTTCTCAGGATGATGTGTGCTGTTAGGCTTGCGCAAAACACAGCGCTTAGCATTGAGGCCAAAAATCTCTATTTTGGTCTCATCAGACCATGGAATCTTCTTCCACTTGGTCTCAGAGTCTCCCACATGTCTTCTGGCAAACTCTAGCCGAGATTTGATGTGAGTTTTTTACAACAATGGCTTTCATTTTGCCAGTCTCCCATAAAGGCCAGTTTTGTAAAGCACCTGGGCTATTGTTGCTAATGATAACGCAATATTGAAATTAGTGATATCATATCAAAATATCGATATTGGTGCCCATCACTAATACAAATCATTCACAATCACACACAATGATCAATGGAGCAGTAGTACATATCTAGCGAGCAGTTTACTTACAAATAATGGCCAAGAATCCTGCATTTTCATAAGGTATTTTAATACATGTCTTTCTTATTTTTTGATGACTCGAGTTTCTATAACTGTAGACCCTGTTGTTGAAACAAGATTGCTTAACAGTGACTGAATAGAATAGTTGCTAACCCTTTTTTATCTGTCTAGACTGATAGACCTGCTATAACGATCAATTGTCAGCACACTATGAGTATAATTAATTATAATCATAAAATAGTGAGGCTCATACAGTTTGGTCTGTTGAAGGGTAGTTGTTTGAAACCAACTATTGTGTTTCTGGTGAGAACTAGGATTTTGACTACATTACAGAAAGCTATACAGTTGTTTTGTAAACTATTAGCTTAGAATATTTTATTACAGTAATACTAGTCAGTCAATACTTGGATCCATTTTTATCTCAAAGAATTACAAGTGTCACCTACAAATGACAAATGCACCTTCTTTCAGTTATACATCGGATATTGGGTTGCTTAAATAATGGAAAATAATAACCCTTGACAACATTGCACCAGTCTTACTTGCCATTTTGAGATATATATTAACAAACTGACAAGGAAAATGTATGTATGTTCTCAAATGGATTTTTTAGCTCACAATTTAACTTAAGTATAATTCTGGGAGACAGAAAGTACCTTCCACCTAACACAATTTATTACAGTTCCATTTAAACTGCATATGTAAAATAAATATGTTGCAAAACATTTTGGCATAAACTAAAAATAAATGTGTAGTCGTTACATGACAAATGCAAAATACATATTCCTGAACATTTTGAACTATGATTCAAATGTTATAGTATTCATTTTATTAAATATTTAAGTGAATTGGAGAAAAAAAAATAGGGACGATTGAAAAATGGCAGCTACTTTTATTTTGCTGAAACCAATCACTGCCAGTAAGGTTCCAAGTGTGGACTAAATAGATTATAAAATATAATACTACTACGGCTAATATGACTAATAATAATAATAATAATAATAATAATAATAATAAATAATAATAATAATAATAATAATAATAATAATAATGTGCACCCAAGTGTGCATAATAAGGCTTTAATTCTATCATGGCATTATGGTGACATTTTAATCAAGAGAGCACTAGCTCTAATGATTTATAAGTGTCACCAGAAACCCGAGATATAATTACAGCCTTATAGTTACAGTTTTGGTGTATATTATTTTTTAAAATATATGATGACATGACAGACATAAATTGTAGAACTAGCAATGTTACTTTTTTTAAAGAAATGTTAAGAATAATGCTGGCAAACAGAATTTGAAACAATTGTAAAGGAGGTTTATGGGGTGGGGGGGGGGTTATATTTATAATTACAAAGAATTGGAGTGGAAAATGTGCTTGTTTTTTTCTTAGTGGGTGGAGTTGGATGATTTCCCTGTCAATCAAGGGTTTCTGCTTTCTGAGGGCCATCAGTCTAAACTGCCTAACAACCCACGGGGAGCATGTGGCTGAAGTATTTTCTTACTTTATGTTGCTTAATGTTTTTCTAAGAGTTTAGAAAAGTATGTTATTGTTATCATCAACCTTAATGCCCACTGGAGGCTATATCATTACCAGTTAATTAGTTTATATGTCTTTAGCAATATTATACAAGGGTCTCATGACACCACCTAGTCTTATTTTACATGGGTCGCACCACCACAGTGTATAATAAGACTAACACACTGAAGTTTATAGGAAAATTATGAACACTTTAAATCCCACAGATCTTTGTTTTTCTCTAGGGGTGATTCATTATAGTTACAATAGACCCCAATGTCTCAAAATGTTTGTCTTTAAGACTAATATGCTTCTTTTTTTTTTCATTGTACTAGGTTATATCTTTGCGCATGAAGTTGTGCCTGCATAATCTTTTAGGTCCAACTAATAAATAATGAACCACAAACTATGAATAGAAGATTATATATACACATTATATGTATCAGTACCAGTGCCAGTACAAGGACATTAAATAAACTGTACTGTACACTCCAAATGCATGACAGAGTGTACAAGTCATTATCAGTTAATGAGTTTGCAGGTCTTTCGATATGAAACTCTTATAATACTGAACTATATACATGTGTTGTCTTTCATTATGGATTGCCATTTTTCTTTCTCACTTAAGAAAACCATAGTAGCCTCATCTGCCTTCCCTGAGCCTATGTGTATGTAGTCTTTGTGTTTCTTGCAACTGTGCCTCAAATCTTCATCTTCAGACACCACAGTTAGATCAGCAGTCAATTCCATAGGCATTTTCCAGTTGATGTCCATTTTGTGTAGAGTGCAGTACACCATTAACACTTTGCAGATTTTCCAAGTGAGAAATAGTTCTCTACCCATTCTTTGTAGGAAATAGAATGTCCATTTTTCATCAACAGGGAAGCAGTACAAAAAACAAACTTTAAATGAGAACTCAAGTGGTTATCAATTAATTATTATATCCTGTTTTATATTTACCATTCAAACGTTGGTTAAGTGCAATACTTTTCTTTAGTATAGTGCTGTTACTTACAATAACAATCAACCACTGTACAAATTGTTCTGTTTTGTGTTCTTGCAATTATCTGAAAATGACAAATGAGACTGCTGTGTGAACCGTGTGGAGATTGCTTGAATCCTACCTGCACCCAGTGAACCTAGTTGCTGATCATGAGCTGGGCACCCTCATGTAGCCCAGTATTAGGCTTTGCACTAAAGATAGTCAGTTGGGCACTACTGGTAAGGTGCCCAACAAGACAAAACAGTGACAAAACAGTGGGAAGGAAGTTAATACATTGAAATAAATTCCCATTCACAAACAAAGCAATGTAAAACACTTGTGGCATGATTATAAATTTGAATGTTTAAAATGTTTCTGTAGACAAACTGCTTATGATTGGATGCATGCTAATATAAAACAAGTGCCAAGGTTTCTTTTTAGCTGGTATCGTGGGTGTCGTAGTACAGAAGGTGTTTTCTTGGATCATTACAATATTACCACAACCAATTTTAAACAGCAATTGAAATGATTGTCAATTAATTATTTATTGAATGTATTATTGAGCTAAATTTAAAAAATGTCTATGACCAAATTCTGTGTAGGTGTAAAGTTTGTAAAGTGTAAAGTGATCAGAACATGTTTTGAGAAAAAAAAAAAAAAAAAGTATCAAGAATGTATCAACTACTGCTTAAAAGGTACTGTACTGTTGTTTTTGTTTTTTCATTTTAGGTTAAAGGTAGTGTATCACTATTGAAATTTGAATGAACAATGGTCCGGATACATATCTAAATAATATGGGCTATAACATTTCTACTTTTAAATGAGTTTCTTAGAAATGTCCCCTTGCTATGCTTTGTTGCCTCAACCCATCTCTTATGAACATAAAATCTATTTACTGAGGTTACAGGCCATTTGAACCCATCTAGAGCAGCTGTGTAGAACAAATAAAGCCACAGCAGGCCTGCCCTGTAATAGTAAAAAAATCAAAACAGGAAATGAGCAAATGTTTATTAAAACAACAGCCACACTTGCTTGTATAGATACCCTTATATTATCATATATATGTACATAATAATAATAATAATAATAATAATAATAATAATAATAATAATAATAATAATAAAGAGCTCAATCAAGTAAAAGGGAAAAATAAGATTGGCTTAACTATATAGTTTCATGGTTTTATCTGAGATAAGAATTTACAATTTCATTTTACAATTATATAGTTTATATATATATATATATAGTGATTGGTTAAAACCCCTGACATCCTTACACCACTGGTCAATAGTCTCGGTCTGTCATGTGATTGGTTCACATCTGTGTCAATCCCACCTCTTTTCAAGAACGCCTCTCTTCCCTGCACCCTTCACCATAGAAAATGGCTGAACACCGATTCTGCGAGTTGACAGAAAATGTATTGCAAAACATACTACAAAAGAAAGATGCTCAAAACACGAAAAGGGTGATTAAAATGTCACTGTCACTGTTTTCTGACTTTCAGAAATTCAAACAAATTGAACTCGACCATGTAAACAAATATGATGGGTGGGATATAAAGTGGATTATGCAGCAATTGGCAAACTAGATTGAAACAGATAAAAAATGAAATGCCCCTCAGGAAGACTATTGTTACTTCCGGGGTGCAGTGCCTAAGGTTTTGGGCATTATAGTCCCTGTCGGTAACAACAGTCTTCCCTTGGGTCAATAATTTTCTACTATAGCCCTCCTCTCCAGTACACACACACACACACACACACACACACACACACACATATATATATATATATATATATATATATATATATATATATATATATATATATATATATATATATATATATATATGTTACATGGTAGAAGGTAGGGATGGTGTTCTCAGGATGATATGCGATGTTAGACTTGCGCCAAACAACGCTTAGCATTGAGGCCAAAAAGCTCTAGTTTGGTCTCATCAGACCATAGTCTCCCACATGCCTTCTGGCAAACTCTAGCCAAGATTTGATGTGAGTTTTTTTTCAACAATGGCTTTCTTTTTGCCAGTCTCCCATAAAGGCCAGTTTTGTGAAGCACCCGGGCTATTGTTATTATATGCACAGTGTCTCACAGCTCAGCAGTGGAAGACTGTAACTCCTTTAGAGTTGCCATAGGCCTCTTGGTGGCCTCCCT
The DNA here is from genome assembly GCF_017654505.1 of Polyodon spathula. NCBI lineage: Eukaryota > Metazoa > Chordata > Actinopteri > Acipenseriformes > Polyodontidae > Polyodon > Polyodon spathula. The sequence goes on from NC_054548.1 coordinate 22,343,258, forward strand.
GACTAGTGCCCTTCTCGCCCGGACACTCAGTTTTTGAGGATGGCCTGACAACCTGGGATATTCAATGCCTTGAAAATGTTCTTATATGCTACCCCTGATAGGTGCTTTTGAAGAACCTTATTCCGGATTTGCTTTGAACTTTCCTTCGTTTTCATGATGTAGTTTTTGTTAGGAAATGTACTAACCAACTGTGGGAGCTCCCAGAGACAGGTGTATTTAACCTGAAATCATGTGAAACACCTTAATTGCACACAGTTGGACTCCATGCAAGTAATTATGTGACTTCTAAAGACAATTGGTTGCACCAGAGCTTATTTAGGTGTGTCATAGAAAAGGGGGTGAATAGTTATGCAATCAATTATTTTCTGTTTTATATTTGTAATAAAATTAGAACAATTTGTAGATTTTATTTTTCACTTTGACATTATGGACTTTTTTGTGTTGATCAGTGGCAAAAATGCCTTATTAAATCCATTTTGATTCCATCTTGTAACACAATAAAATGTGGAAAAGTCCACGGGGGGGGGGGAGGTAAATCCTTTTTAGAGCCACTGTATATATGTATATAAAAAATATATATAGTGGTAAAGGGGTGGGCGGTCAAGTCTAGTAAATGGCTGGAATGATGTACTCAGATGCAGTAAAAGCAGTTCAGAACCTAAATAAATAATCTAAACAAAATACTACAGCCCCGAAGCACAGCTATCCCAGTGCATGAACTTGTCTTTGACTTAATACTGTTAAGACATTGCAGTGCCTTCACTGAACCCTCCACACTCACCAAACAAACATTTTTTTTTTATCTCTGCATAGGCTGTGGCCAGAGGTTAATTGACAATCAATCGATCACCACCTGGCCACATTCCACACTTTTCTAATTAATCTATTAAGACAGGCATCTCACCTCTTTCTTACGAAATGCACCTGTCCTACTTTATTGTATTTCACCTAAATTAAGAATAATAAAAAAAGAAAAACCTTAATTAAACAATCCTGTGAGGTGCGCATTATTTTTTTTCCTAGTTAGTACTTAATAAACTAAGATTGTGTTATATTTTTAAAGCCTTTTACAGTATGCTGGATAATGGGTTGATTCATTTATGTATGTACTCAATTTCTTGATAAATGTTTAAAGAATATGTGTGCATTTTTTTATTTAAATTCCCACTAGTGTCATTATGCTCTATGTCCACATTGAGTAGTTATTTTATGTAGTTTCAAGGTTATTTAGTTTGCATGCTTGCAGGTATTCCTATCTTTGTTGTTTCATTATGGCAACTTCAAAAGAAAATACAGTGTTTCAACAAAAGAACCAGTATGGACTCAACAACCTAAGCATTTTTACATTCCAATGGGTATTTGCTTCCTGTCTTATACTGGGACAAACATGGATTCTTTATTTTCAAATATTGTCTCAAAACAAATATTTGAATATTCCTTTATTCTGAATCAAATGGAAAGAAATGCATTGGTTTCCTTTGCATTTATAAATTCTGCTTTAGGAATGAAAAGTAAGCTTAGTAATCTTTGCCACTGAATACATTTCAAGCAGTGTTTATTTGAATATGAAAATATTTGTGCCAGTATTATAAAGATATAAAACCACCAGGTCTTTATTCTGTCCAATGTTATTGGTAAACAAAACACCATCTGTACATTTTTGATTCTCATGTTACAAAAATGTTTTGGTATGTATAAAAGGCATAGGGGGAAGCAGTAGATCAGTTTACAGGAAGAATAAAAATTACAAAAAGAAATGGGCCTGTCCACAATTTCAGCTTTCTGATGAAGTAGAGTGCATAGAATAATAAACCAAGGTATAATACGAGTAGTCTCCAAAGAATAATATTTTAATATAAAATTGAACATGATTGAGAGAAACTGTTTACACCTGACTTACGCCTGTATCAATATCACCTCCATCCAAAGCACAGTAACCCCTATTTCACAGCTGCTTCCAGAAACACTCATTCATTCATTCAACCTTTTATCAAAAACAAGTGTCTTCAATGAAATGAAAAGACCAGATGAGTTGTAAAAAGGTTCACGTATTTGGTAAAGCAAACGTGTGTGTGTGTGTATTTGTTTTTTTAAATCAACGCACAAGGTCCTAAAATGATATCAACCCTTTCACAGTCATCTAATGGAAAGCAGATGGTACGTTTAGAAGGCCAAGTATTCAAAGACATATGCGCTCTAATTATATTCCTACTCATGGATGAAGTGGGGCACTCTAAACTGCCGGCTGTATTATATAATAGATCTGCTTGATTAGCTCTAACTGTATTTGCTCTGTATAATATAATACTGTATTAAATAGAACACAGGTGGACTGAATGCTTAAATTCTATAGAACTTCAGTATTTTTTTCAAATACAGTTTACTGTGACTGTTGGTGAGACTACATTTGAATACATTTTAATTTGCAATTATCTGTCTGTCTCATTTCATGTTTCAGTCTGACCTCTTCGCTTTTCTGTTGGCATTGCAAAGATAAAAAAAATAAAAAAAAATACCTTGGGGTCCCGAGTGGCTCACACTGGTAACAGTATTCTTTAATTTATATTATTGTATATTTGATATGGTAGCATACATGTGTTATCTGTGCAAAAAAAAAAAAAGACAGAAGCAAGACAGCTCAATCATGCTTAGGATAAACAGGATGCATGTACTGTAATATGCCAATAAGAACTGACTTTAATGCATAAAAAAATGGACGACTTTCTAATAAGTACAGACAATAAAAATATACATATGTATTTATTTTTACATGTTTATTCCTTATATGAGGTAATAACAGAAACTTTACTTTCTTTTAACATATGTCATGTCTTGTCAGCAGAATTCTTGGTTGACCTAAGGCTGTCAGGTTCCTAATGGTTAACATTTACTATTAACAGACAACCAATCCACCAGATTATTAGCCCATTAATAAAACATTTGTTTGCAGTGGAAAATGACTTGTGTTTCCGCTGTATGAGTCTATTGACTTACCATCCAAATTAAATTTTAAAAAATCCACAAACTTGAAATGTATATGATAATTGTAAACATAGAGTTTTATTGTTTTTTGTTTCAACATACATCCTGCCACAGTGTATTTAACTGTCTTGTTTTTCTAAAGAGCATATGCTGTATTGTGACACGTAGTCTATTTAAAAAAATAAAATAAAAACCAAAAGCTGCAATATTGAAGTCCAGTTGCACTTCATAAGAGAACCGGCACAGGTTTTCACAGGGGAAAAGTGACACCTGAAAGTGTTGAGGTCGTGGCACTTGCTTTACCTCCACATCTGATAAAGCAGAACCTGTGGATATTGTCACAAGACACCAGACACTCAAACAAGGTTTCATATTAAAATACATCCATTTATAGTCTTAAGTTTATATACTGTTATGGTAATATGTTCATTTCCCCAAAATCTTGATTCAGTGTAAGGTGCTTCCTCTCATTCTCTCCGTCTGGTTTCCATGACTTCCAGAGGTTATTCAATCTGTTTAATAAATATCATTACTAGCAGCCATAGCAATTTTATCCAAGAGAAGAACACAGTGGAGTCTGTAGACTGTGTTTCCTGAACATTGTATAAATCCTTAAAATTAATTTCCCAGCCAAACTCAACAAATGTCCAGGTGACACATCTGGAAAAAAAAAAAAAAAAAAAAAAAAAAAAATTGAAAGATTAGAAAGATAGAAACAGGAATACTGGCTTTCTCATGTTTGATATTTCTATATGGGTTGTGTTAAAATAATCATAAAAAAATCCAAATACTACAGTAGTCAAATTCAGGGTACATATGAGGGTTCAGTTTTATAAGACTTGCTCTGATTCAGTTAAAGTATTATGGGGAAATATCCCTACAATAAATAAAAGCCAGTTACAACTCAAGAGGCTTGCTTTTCGAGTACATGATTTTGAAAGCTCTTCCTAGAACTGTTATTTTGAACTTTAATGAACACCAAAATAAAGAACCACATATTTGTTTCACATAAGGAATAATAATAATAATAATAATAATAATAATAATAATAATAATAATAATAATAATAATAATAATAATTGCATTTGATACAATTGTATATAATATACATTTAAATGTTTTTATTTAATGCATAAAACTACATATTACTGCATAGAATGAACAATAAATATTGTTACTGTATATACAGAAATAAAATATTGTTACATTTACTTTTTAGGACTTGTAAGGACTGACGGTGATTTCCAATGACAAACAATCCAGATTATTCTTCTGAAAAAAACAGTTGCATTCAGAGACAGAGTCAGCAAGATCCACACATTTAGGTGATCTGAACAAGAAGACAAGATACAACTAGTCGACCCCTCAGAAGGGTAAAGCTATTACAGTGGTGCAAATTCTAGCGCCAGGGTACCTCATATAGAGCCAGCAATATTAAGTTCTGGCGCCAGTAAACATTTTAATTTATTTTTTTATTTTTTTACATTGCTTAACAACCATAGATGATGATAGCTTCTCATAGTTTTTTATAGTTTGAGGGGCGCTTTATTAGGGCAGGGCTGGATCATTCAGCATCCCTGTATTAGCACGGTCTCATTGTCCATTCCTAACCAGTACCTTACTCCAACCAGGTCCTTAAATATGGAATTGAACACCTAGGTTGAATGGAAAAATGAAAGGCCCAAGACTCAGGGCTGCTTTTTTTGTTAATTAAGAGCATGGTTGGAAGAAGGTCCTTGACTGGAGTGGATGAGTTGCACTGCCCCAGACAAGAAATCCAAAGGAATACACTGTCAGTTGTTAACATAAGATGATCTCCAAAGAAGTGCTGATGAACCACAGATTGCCATCATCATGCAGTGAACCACTCAGGAATGCTTGGCAACTCGCTACACATGATAAACAACACTAACAATTAACTCCAGTTTTGACCAATAATGCACCCATCAATATGAGATGTTAGGCAGCGTATTATACTGTAGGAATAACAAGTGTTACCAACAAATATGCTGCTGTTTATGCCTTGTGTAATATTACATATTACCTTTCTGTAGAATAGCAACACATACTAACTGTTTACTGCTGATTAGTTGCCTATAGTTATATTATACATAATTTACAATTTGGTATGTAAACATTAACACAATCTTTACTGACTGATTTCCATTACATGAGAGTAGATGTTGAACTTCATGCTGATTTGAACTCGGCTCTCGCCAAGATAAGCACCAACTAAGACGTAGCTTTGCAGTGAACTAATGTGATCCATCTGCATCTCCATCCATTTGAGTTGTTTTCCATCTGATGATGTAGATATCCTTCCGTCTAGAGTTGATTGCTGAAGTGTAATGCTGGCTCCAGGGATCAGCTCATTTTGCCTCCCCAGCAGATCAGCACACACAATGGCTGCGATGATGGCTCTGGGGATCAACCCAATGTGGTCTCCCCAGCGCATCAGCATGAGAACCGTCTGGTTTGAGGTCTGTCTTCTTCTTCAAGGCAACATTTTCTTTGTTGTTCTGTTGCAGTTTTAAGTTGCAGACAAAGCAACAAGGTTGATTAGGTATTTTTATGCTACATTAAACCTTACTACTTCAATAGAGATGCTCATGCATAAGAGTTGACTGAAATCAATATCTCACATTAGACCAGACTAAATAAATATCTTCTTTTATTCAGCAGAAAGCATTTGGGTAGTTTTGTATTTTGTTTGTTTTCTCTTGCTAGTTCAGATTTAAATAAACCAATTTTCTAACCTTTAAACTACTGAAAGTAAACATGTCCTGATAGTTCAGCATTAAACATTAAGAAGACAAACAAAAAACAAAGGTTTTGGCAAAAAAAAGAGAAACAATTGGGTGGAATTCACTCAATTTTTATAAGAAAAAAACTCTTTAAGTTGCAAAACATCTGATTTTTTATTTAAGTCCTATATCATCTAGTTGTGTCATGCAGAATCTTACAAAAATGTCTTTGATGCCTTTTGTATAAATGAAAAAGGCCTAATTGATTACTTAATAAAGTGTTATCAAACATACAAAGCTTTGGTTTATTATGTAGAATAATAACTCTTCCAAAGTTACCCCATAGCATTGTAATACATGTACACACCCTGCCCACAATAGTTAGTGTGATCAGTGAATAAGATGTTTGGCCATAGATGGATCATGGGGATTCAGTTGGGTCTGTGCACTAAACCATGAAGCAATTTAGGCAAGATATGTACACTGCTGTCAAACACCCTGGAAAAGCTAACAGACCCATACAGATTTTGCTGCATCAACAAACAAGAGTTAAGGGACCATCCCACAGGTTTTGCCCAAGGTTGGCTATAAAACATGTGTGGCATGCAGGAAACTGTTGGTGACAGACATTTTGAATGACGCACCAAGATGCTAAAAAGCCTAATCATGTTTTGTAGTCAGTGATCTTCAGAGATGAGTTTAATATTCACATCTAAAGGTGAAGTGAAGGAAACCTGAAGTCATTGTGAGCTACTGACAGGGGTGGGTGTCTCAGGCACTGATGATGTGGGCAAGTATTATGCATAGTGAAAGAAGAGTTAAATGCAGCTAAATATAGCTAAGTGTATCTCCATCTTAGAGACCAGCCCTTTGTTCTACCACAGTGTTCTAAAATTTCCTGCAAGAGAATGGTTCAAAATGTTACACCACTTGAATGGCACTGACTTGACTAACTTGAATGGTATCTTATGGATTGAATAATCTTTTCAAGGACATCTACAAGTTGTAAAAGCAAACTTTTATCTGGGTGCTGGATACCGATCAGCAGGTACATTTCACCCCTATTTCATCTATGGTTTGCTCAGTTATCACAGCTACTTTTTGAAAGCTGCAGAATCATCAGCAGAAATTGCTATCACTGCTTTGTGATGTTATACAGCTGGCCTTCCAAAACACTCAACAGCCACACTGTTGAACCCAGATCTTCAAGCATCTGCAATTGTAGAACCTCATCAAACTACTCAGAAATATTGCTCTTTTATCAGATGTACTTCTATCCTAGCAATTTTATATCTGGTTTAAAATTTTGATCACTCTGTAAACCCTGCAGGGGCAAGTCTTTCTGATATAGTATATAAAGAGAAACAAAACATTCAAATCCAGCATAAAAAATAACTCTTTCAGGTCAGGTACATTTGTTCTTAATAAAAAAAGCATGAATTTGCAACATTATGAAGTTGAATTAGGATACTTGCTGTTCAATTATTACAACCTTATCCAACCTCGAATTGAGTCCTATAGGGGCTGCAAAAATAAAACAAATATGAGTTCCTCCCAATTCTGAATGTTTTTGTCCATTTTGGAATGACTGATCGAAGCAAGTTCCCTTTAGTAAGACTTGCACATGTAGGGAACACAGAAACTGTGTAATTTAAATACCGTCTGTTTTTGGCTTTCAGAATTAGACTGCAGACATGGTAATGCTGATTGTAAAGGGTATTTATTGTATCTAAAACAGATTATGCTTGTTTTATGTGTAACTTCAGACAAAAAAAAAGTCTGGTCCTTAAGGGGTTAACAACCATCTGGTTCACTGAAGGCAGATGGTTGCTATGTGGCAATCAGCTGTTACTTCTGGTCACAGAACTTAAAGATGAAAAGTTGCTGTATTTGAAAAACTAATTGAAATTTCAATCACCTACTGCCAGATGTAGTGCATTTTAATATTTCTTGCATTTTACCATCAACTCTACTCTTTGCACTTGTTAGGTATTTATCTTTTTGGTCAGTTGTCATATTTGAAAGGATGCAATCTGCTCAAGGCAGCTCAAGGGTCTTTTCCTGTTAAATACATATGGCAGACCATAAGTGTACGTAACAGAACAAAGCTTTTTATTGGAAGTCTGCAGGCTAAAACTCGAATCTAGGCCCATTTTTTATGGCTATCTTTAACCCAGAATCCACTGAGCTCTCAAAGAAAAGCAGAAACAAAATAACCTAGAGGCTGAATAGGACTTCCTTAGGATCTTCAAACATCCTCACAATGTCACTGATGGCCTTTTAGTTTCTAAGAAGGATACCACATTGGAGGTTTATGCAGGGAAATGTCATAAGATTCTCAAGCTGCAATAATGGTCCTTTCATGGCATCTCTGCTGTCCCCTATTTATTTGTAATCCCTTTTAATCCATTGTAAAGGTTGCCTCCATCAAAGTAATATTGCCATTCACAGATGTATCTGGTGTCAGCCTAGTCTCCATTATCAGATCCACAGAGGGAGTTTATCATTCTAAAGCCCAGTTCCTATAGGGATCGAACCTTTTTTTTAATCCTAGCTCTTTTGCATACAGTAGTCATCAAGATGCTCGCTTGCTGTATTTGCTCCCCAACCCTGTTAAACCATGCAGCTTTTTTTGTTTTGGAATGTAACAAAAAACTTGATGAATTTGGTGAGGTAGAGGAAGCCAGATTCATGTGCCCTCTTGCCAAAAAAAAAATTAAAACCCAGCACTTTTTAGCTTAGTGTGTTGGGGTTTAATCAAAACACTTTAAGTTAGTCCCCACAGAAATCCACGTAACATTTCTTAAAATTTGCAACAAGAAAAGAGAGTTTTCTGTAAAATTCTGCCGTAATTACTTTTTAATGAAAAAATGAGTTTAAATAAATTAGAAAAAGGAAGTCACAGTTAGTTACATTTTTTTTTTTTTTAAATGAAATCACATTACTAAAATTTGAAGAAAAAACTGAACAAAACATGTTTGCCAGGTTTTATGGAAATCAAAGAAGAAACAAAACACAATAAATCAAAGAGAGTTCCCTTAAAAAAAAAAAAAAAAAAAAAGAAGATTTTTTAAATTGTCCTAGACTGATTTTCCTATTGGATGCCATTTTTTTAAACATAATACATAAGAATTAATATTAAATACAGTTATGACCAAAATATATGACTATATTAATCACATCAGTAATAATAACACTTGCCCAGCAGAATAAGATTGTAGTTGTGCACTGGGATTCAAATTAGCATTGGTACATTTTACAAATGCACTGTTTTACAAATGTGTGCTAGGCTTGGAGCATTTTTGTACAAATCTAACAAGATATTTTTAGAAACATGCATTGTTGACCAAAATGTTATTTTAAAATGTATCCACATCAAGACAACACATATAAATAGTTTGGAAGCTATGACAAGCACGTGGAAACAGTGACAGGTGACATTGATTGGCTGATAAACTAGCTTTTTTGTTTTTTTGACGAAGGCCATAATGTAAAAGTGCTAACATCACATACCACAAAACAAATGGGAAAGTAACGATTTAAAAAAAGAGGATTTTCACAAAAACGTTAATGTCCCAAGTAATCAGATAAAATCTAATATAATTTCCCGCCTCCTTCCTTTTTGAGCCAAACTGGAAAGCTGTTGTGCAAAAGGGCATTATCACCGCTGCTGGCAAAGTGCAAACAGGAACCCTCTATGGAAAGGGCCTGTAACTCACTGACATGTTTGGCTGATGTGACGGCCAGAAGAAAGGCTTAAAAGACAAATATTTAGGGTCCACTGAATGCAGAGGCTCAAATGGAGCCTTTGTAAGAACCTCTAGAAACAAGTCCAGACACTAGGATGGAACCATTGGTGTAAGGGGAAGGTGGAGCCGCCTTGCCCCTTTTAAAAACTGTACTGCCAAAAAATGAGCTCCGGGAGACACAGAGTCAATTTGTGAATGAATGAGCTAGCTTAGAGCAGCAAACCATATCCTCCTGGGCCAGTGCAGCACAACCAGGAGGACCCTCGCACCCTCGTTCCGTACTTTTTCCAAGAAGGACGGGATCAGTGTTAGAGGGGGGAAGGCATACAGCAAGCCCTGAGGCCAGCTGTGGGCTAGGAAATTGATTCCCAGAAGGCCCCCGCCTCTCTGAATCGAGAACCACAGAGGTCAATGTGTGGATTCCTCTGAGGCAAACAGGTCGGCTGTCTCACTGCCAAATCTGTGCCAAATCATGGCTACCACCTGGGGAAGCAGGGGCCACTCGGCATGCTGAAACCCCCAGCAAGTGGACTGCCCTGAGGGACAGAAAAAGAGGTTTTGCCCAGGTGAGCAACTGGAACACCACTTGGTGTGATCCCGGGACTGTAAACCCCCCCCCCCCCGATGATTGACATATGCCCACGACAGTGGTACTGTCTGTGCACACTAGTACATGCCTGCCCTGCAGCACTGATTGAAAATGGTGCAGGGCCAGGTGCATTGCCCTCAGTTCCAGAGCATTGATGTGGGCGGACTACCACCTGCCAGTCCAGACCCCACGGGTTCCCCTGCTGTTCTAAACCACCCGCCAACCGAGGCTGGAGGCATCCTTATTCAACACATCTCCCATAGTTACTCCTTCGCTGAGGTGGTGAGGATTCTTCCACTAGCTCAGGGCACGCCAGCAATACCGAGACACCATCAGCCGGCAGTGTCTGTCTCAAGCTGGGTAAACTACTTGGGCATTAAGTCATGCCTGCATGGGGCGTACATGGAGGAGACCAAGAGGGAGGACAGAGGAAGCTGCGGCCAGCTGACCTAGCAACCATTAGAACAGCACCCCCTGCATCAAGTGTCTTGAGTTGAAAAGGGGACAGACAGGCTTGCAATGCTAACCCTGTCAGCCGACGGGAATCCAGAAGGATCCCCATGAAAACCCTCACTTGCGCTGGCTACAGGGAGCTCTTCTCCAGATTGACTGTGAGCCTCACCTGGGTAAGATGCTCTGTCACTAGAGTCTTGTGAGACGCGGCTTCTTCCCGCGACTGGCCACGGATGAGCCAGTCGTCCATGTAGTTGAGGACTCTGACCACCTGCAGCTGCAGAGGTGCCAGAACTGCATCCATACTCTTGGAGAAAGACCTGGGAGCAAGAGACAGATCAAATGGCAGAACACAGAACACGCTGCCCCGAAAGGTGGCCAGGACGTATCAGGACCTGGAAGTATGCTACCTGCATCATTTGTGCCCGTAAGGCTGACACATCTGCATTGGGCCTGCATGTCTTTCCTTTCTTGGTCTTGTGGGTGAGGAATCAAATGGCGAAGGTTGCTGTGCGACGTAGCGTCTTGTTCCAGAATGCAACAAACACGTGTTCACACCAGGCCTATTAGGCAGCTTTTTAAATATGTGCTCAGGTCATGTGACATGAGGGTCATTTCCCAACTTGTAATGGTTGACATTTCGAGATTGAAAGGGAATGGTGAGTTATTGAAAATACTGGACTTGCATTTTGTATTTGTGCCCTATCTTTTGCCATTATATTCGGTGCTAATTTAGATTTGTTTCCAGAGCTCACTGATGGCCTTAGGAATCTCTCCATGGCTGAGCTAAAGCTTGCACTGAAACTCCACTACAATTTTCACTGTACAAATAGTGTGTATGCGCACCTGTGACATGTACTGTGATAGTAGGGAGCAAATATGAGATTTTTGTTTTTTTTACAAAAAATTGAAAATTCCACAGGACAGAGCAAATTCTGTGTTTTTTTCTTGGAATCGTAGAACCCTGGAGGGACTATAGTTAGTTCCCATTTTAAAAATCATTCCAATGAAATGATTAAGAGTGGTAGGAGGCTACAATGATACGTTATGCACTTTTTATATACATAACATCTATGTGTTAGCTTCTTTTTCATCATGTAATGAATTGGCTTCACAACCTATTGATTTAAATGGAAAGTCAAGGGCTGGACTTGAAGCGCAAATCATATAGTTCAAAGACAAATGTCTTACCATTCAAGAAAAAGCAATCTCTGTAGTACGGGTCTAATGTTGATGTCAGTATTATTAACTCCTCTGCTAACTTCTAGGAGGAGATAAATTATTTATTACCTCATAAGAAAAAAAATAATTTTTAAAAAATCAATAATGTACCATTTAAAAAAATGGCATTGTGAACATGCAAATTATTTTATTATAAGTCTTCTCAATTACACAAAGAGAACAACCTTCAGGAAGCTGGCTTCAGATTAATTGTTCTGTCTTCAAAGCAATTCAAAAATGTCAATATTGTGTTGTTGAGTGCAAGACTGCCTCAGGATCAATAGTGGCACATTTCTTTTCAGATTAGCTAAAGGGAACGTCAAAGTATTTACAAAGGAAGCACACTTAAAATAAAAAGTAAAATAATGCCTTTTACATTAAGTCTTATATGTATGTATTCAACTGTAATTACTAGTTTATGCAGAAAGTTTTCAAATCAAACAGGATAAACTTAGTTATTGAATCGTTTCTTAAAGTGCAACATATAATACATAGGAGTGTGTAATGCATTACAAGGAGTGTGTTACTGTAATCAAATTACAGTATTATGTTTTGTTATGCCATAAGGACTCCAACAGAGACTTTTTTTATTATGTTTTGTGCTATTGTGAAACAGTATTTGTTACTTAAAAATGTCTAGTTGACATTTAATGGAAAAAGACACTCCATAGCTCAGCTTACACTAAGAGGAGAGATATGCAATAAAGACTATGTGTTAACTGTGAATTATATAAAATTGAATTATATAACATTTTGCCTCAGGTTCTTTATTTTTCTATTTGTCTCTGTGGTAGAGATGGCTTCAGAGCAGAAGCACAAACCAAAACAAGGAAAGGTGGGGCAAAACTGAAACGTTACAGCGCACAGTGATTTTATTAAATAATAATGAAAACAGGTTGAACAAAACAAAACTACACAAAGCAAAAATGCATGTTGGCCAAACAAACTATAACAAATAAGTATCGTGCTGGTGCAGCTCCAGTATGCTTAGCAATTGTTATTTCTTTCTATATTATTACCTCCTCTTCACACCAGTTCTCCACTAACAAACACACTTCCCAAAGCGTAGAAAGCTGCAGGCTTTTATACAGGTGACCAACTCCCGATTAGCAACAATTAATCAATGAACTAACTCAGGAGATGGTCACCTTCTGCACAAGGGTTGTGTGGATAGGCTTTTTGTATTGAACCATTTTCAAAAGACTGCATCATCTTTTAAACAATAAATCAAAAACATGGTTTTCTACGTCATATATATTATATAAATCATAACAGAAATACAAAATAATACAACAAATTATAAAAACGGTGCACAAATATACATAGGGCTAGGGCTCCCTGTCACAGTCTCCTATGTGTTAAAACCTTGAAGTAATATCTCAACTTGAAATTAAATGCCACCAAAGTTTATTTCATCTGGTTAATGTATCTGAAACAAAACTATAAGGGCATGTCAGTGTTGAAGTGAGAAAATATTTAGATATGTTCTTTGTTTTGTGGTATCATTCATTACTAAACATTCAACCCAACTGAGCACAGAGAAATGGGTCTTTATACAGTGGCAAACTGCTTATAAATAGATCAAGGAATCAAATTCACTAAAATGGAAAGACGAATACAAAGCAGGAACCGTGGACTTTTAATGGTGAACATAAGTGGGGCAAGTATGACCACATTATTGTGCATCCTAATTTTGTATTTTTTTAACAGACTTATTTAATATATAGATTCCTAATCTGCTGTAAAACTAATCTGATATAATCAAGATATTTTGAACTGTCAGAACTAATGACTCGAAGTGACTTGAGCCAGATTGGTGATTCGACTCAACCTGTCTCGGGCAGTTTAGTGACTCGACTCGAACTTGGCATGTCAAAGACTCGACTTGACCATGAGTCTTTACTCCCCGGTGACTCGACTCGACTCGAGTCCCAATTTTGATGGCTCATTACAACTTTGAAAAAAAAGTACTTTATGCATTGAATTTAGCGTGAAAATACCCTTCTCCCACTGTTGCTCTTACCTAATAAAAAGAAAACATGGCTGTGTTTTGGGAAGACATGGAAAGTGTAAATTCAACAGAAGAGGAGGAGGAAGAACAAGAGATTATTTTATTAGGCAATTTAAAAGATTTGTACTGTACATAAGTTTGAACATAATTTTCCATTTGACTTAAACTTCTTAAAATGGGAATTTAGATAGTCGTCTAAAATAAAGAACCTTTGTCTTCAATCATCTTTAGTACCATGACTATTTAAACATAAACAGATAATTACAGTATATGTTTGTGTGTGTGTATGTGTGTGGGTGTAGTTTTTGTATGTGTATATATATATATATATATATTATATATATATATATATATATATATATATATGTAAATATATATATATATTACTACAGTTTTACAGCAACTGATTATGCAGCAAAAGTCTGACTGGTACATTTTGTAGCTCATATAGTGATATTTTTCATTTAATAAAGACTGAATCAGCAAAAAAAAGCACATACAAATAAAATAATCAACAGTTATATTAATTAAATGTGCAATGCAAATATAATTTCCTGAATCAGCTGTACATGCTAGGTTTCAGATAGATCTTCTAAGTCAATGCATAAGACATTTTACAGTGCTATAACATGTACTCACTGTATTTTGTAGACCATGAAAAAGAAGATCTTAAATAGAAAATGTAGGTTGTTTTAAAAAATGTAATACAATTTCATAATTCTGCTATACAGTTACTGACTCAGCTATATGATCCTCTCTGTGCCACAAATGTAAAGAGAGGAAAATGGGTTTAACATCAAAATTCATTTGAACCAGGATGTACTTATATATATATTTATATATATAATTTATGTACTGTAGATAAAACAGCCAAGTGCACAGAACACTATAATGTATGGAATGGAGTCTATGTTAAACTACATAAACAACAAATCAACACACAGTATATGAATCAGACAGGGATGTCCATGGCTTTACAGTTTCAGTTTCTCTTGCTCTAGCTTGGCCCTGCAGTTTTCCCTCCCTACCTCCACCACTTAATAACCATCATCACAGCCCAGCTACAAATGACATTTGGTCCTAAACCCTCCCCACACATGTATTCAAATGTGAGTTGAACCCAAAACAGCCCACAAAAACAAATCAAATTGCAGAGATCACTTTAGCAAGGACACGTCCACAATTAAGCAATTCCAGAAAAATGCTCCAGCTGGCTGTGAATTGTACCATGGACCAGGCAGGAAACTAATGCCGGAATTACATGGCCTAGCATGATAAATCATCCATGAAATTAGCCAAGTAGTTTTTTAGGGGTTAAGCCTCAAGGACCACTATATTATATTATGCTGCAAAGTATGGAAACAACATTTTTTTCAGATTCAATACATCACCCATTATCAATATCATAATGTTCAAGCTAAATTGTTTCTTGTTTAATACAAGTTAAACTCAATCACTTTGTCTACCCTTCCTAAGCTGGGTTGAAGTCAAATGCATTCTGTTTTACTTGCAATGAGCCATTCATTAATGTTATGGAACAGAGTTACAGTATTGGGAATACTGTGAAACAGAAAATCTATAGCATGACATTTCTAATAGGATATATACTCAGGAGGTTCTCCAAACCCAGTCTGGGCTGCTCTCCTTGTGACCTTGAACTATTCATAATCTGCCTGAGGAAGGTCCATGTTGTGTCACATCAAAATGAGTTTTTAATACCCTAAGGAACGTCCACAATGCCTTTTTTGGTAACAGTAAAGGTGAAAATAACATGTATATGTCATCTAGCTAGCTTTTCATAAGGACAAGGACTAGTTTTATTCTCAACAATTTTCAGGTAAAAAAAATCTGAGCTATAAGAGTAATTAAATTAAACATGCAGTACTGATATTTCCAAAAAGCAGACAACTATTAGTGAAGGAAAGCAGCAAAGTATGCATGGATTTTAATTTATGAAGTGATGAAAATGCTTTTCATGGAACCTGTGTGCATTGTATGTATTTATTTGTAATAAGCATACATATTATTGAGATATGCAACAGTAAAATAGATGATAAATATATACAAGTAATATGTTTAAATCAATATAGATATACAAGTATACAGTAATTGCTAACTGCATACACAAACTTTTTTACATTTACCCACTTTGGAGTAACTCTAAAAGGAGTGGTTATAGAATTCCAAACCTTTAGGACTATGGGTATTTAAACATAGTCTGGGGCCATAATTAAGCAATTATGGGACCACCAATGTCATCGAAGAGATGCTTTCTGGAAACAGAGTCAGGGTTGTGTTAATAACAAAGATGTAAAGACAGAAAGGAATCACATAGGGGCATTTAACTTCTGAAAATGACATTGTGATTATTCCTCTGCCAATGACTCTTTCTGAACTATTTCCTTGGCTTTTATAAAGTTCTTTGTCAAGAAGTAAACCAAACATCTTGAAATGGTTCATATGTTTTGACAGATAAGTAAAAATAACAAAGAGTGCAATTTTGGAAATTGTAGGTATTTAGGCTGAAGACAGAGCTTGGTGGTCCCACTCTGTAAGGTTAGTCTGATTTGTAGTTCTGTAGCACTATCTGGAAACTGGTGTTATGTGTGGACAAGGGGTTGAAAATACTTTTTTTATGTTTTTTTTTTTTTCTTTTCTAAATTCACTCTTAATTTTTACACAAAGTTGGAAAATGAGTCATAAGTGGATATTCGTGGAGACCAACTAACGGAGAAAAGAAAAAAAAAACCCTATATTGTAGTAGCACATTTGTATCCTTTGAACCTGTAGATGTTAATTGAATCAATATTGCATATTTTTAAACAACCTGTGTATACAATTATTTGTATTTGTCATTGTAATAGTTGATAGAAGACACCAGATAAGAGAACTTCATTAACTAGTTTAATTATAGTATTTTCCCCACAATGAAAAGGGTAAGTTAAACTGTTAGTTAGTGTTAGTTATATTGGTGTACATTTAAGCTTTCATGGATCTGCCCTGTTTAATACCCCCCCCCCCCTCCAAAACCTACACTAAAAAGATTACAATCTACAAGACTAAAAAGTTTACTTTTGCTCAGATTCTCAGTTTGTTGACGTATGTAATGAGAGAGGTGCCAAATCCTGTGGTGAAAGATAATAATTATACACAGCTTGGGCACCTGGAATTGGATTGAACACATACAGCAAAAATGAACAAGTTTGAGTTTTGCAATCATACAAAGAAGGCCCAGATATAGCCAGTTCAGTATCAAGCCTGAGAGGTTACTACTGCTTTGTAACTACTGCAGAAATACAGCTTTTTGGTTAATGTTATAAAGGCAGGTAGGTCCAGTCTTATTTTAAAACAGTTTTCAATATAAAGCATTGCAAGCTGAGTGTATGGAAATGTTATCAAGAAGCATCACACCTAGAAAACAATGTCCATTCTTCTTAATGGAAGCGGAAACAAAGTTCAGGCACCTAAAGTTCACTGTAGGTCATTCCATCAACACAGAAATGAAGAAATCTTTAAAAATAATAGTAAATAATAATAAATGAAAAAATGCATTTGGGGCACTACACATTTTTGTGAGCATGTCTAAGCTTCCATAAAAATATCACTTCAACTGGCCAAGGTTGAGGTTAATGGAGAATAAAAAATCTCTTACTGAGGGCTCACAAAGTTAATTTGGAAAAGATTAAGAAGGTGCTGAAGTGAAAACACCAAGTGTAGCATCAGTAAATTGCAATGGAAAGTTTATAGTGATATAGTTTCAGTAAGGTAGAGCAAAGGTGAGAAGAACATAACTGCCTGACCCAAGTATGAGAACATTTAATCTACTCTGTAATCTAGTCTGTGAGCTCAAGTGATAGAATTAACTGACTGGAAATCAGGAAATGTCTGGGTTCCTTTTCTCACATACATTGAGTACTGTATTATTATATATATACACAGCTTAAATTCAGCCAGATCTGTCCGAAGCTGAGTTCTGGTAAATATTTTCCACACCGTGACTTCAGCCTGTTCTGTAGTGAAAACAATACAAAATACTGCTTTACTATGAATAATTATGAACATTTATTTTCATAAGGACTGTAATAGCAATTTATATTTATGGCAATTATTACAAGTGAAAATATTTACATGCAATGTATGGAAAGCAGCATAAAAAGAGGAGCGCCACACATGACTGACAGAATGCAAAAAAATGCTTCTTTCTAATGTAATCAGTGATCGGCTTGGGTCGTAGCCTGGGTAACGGGGTTGCATGAAGGTGACGGGTGTGGTTTGTGTATGGTTGATATATTGAAAAGTTAAACTTTATCACTATGAGTCAAAAAAAAATAGGATTACTAATTTCTTTAGAAGAAAGAGGAAACTAATTCTGACAGTGAGGAAGTTAATGGTATTTAAGAGGAGGTTAAAGCAGTGCAGAGCGTCCTCGATGAATCAAATAATCGCCAAGAAAAAAACAAAGATGAACCAGAAGGTTGCATGAGTGATCTACCACTGTGTTGGTCAGACAATAAAAAAAAAAAATGACTTCTGTGAAAAAAAAAAACTGTAGCTAATTGTCTGGAAAGGTAAGCTGGGTTGCAGCATCTGTGAAAAAGTACAGTCCCTTGGAGTGATGAGCAGAGGTCACAGCTTGAAGATTGCTAAAGCTTGGGCTACTTGTAATATTTCATGCTATGGGGACAGTAAAGTAAAACACATTAAGTCTCAAAGGAGCAGATAGTATTGAGAATGAAGCACGGAAGGATATGTTTATATCGTGGCAAGTACAAGAGCAGTCACAGCATATTGAAACTACATGCAGAGTGTTCCATACTGTGTATGAACAGGCTAAACAAAATCATCCTACAATTTTGAAACAGAAATTTATCTGCAGCAGTTAAATGGACTAAATATGGGGCGAATACTGCACTGGAACGTGACCTGCACCAGCATACAGCAGCACATTGTGGAGGAAATGAAGAAAAAAATCCTAAAGAACATAATATCTTGCAGGTGCAAAATCATACTAATCATTGATGAGTCAACCACTTTGAGCCAGGCTACCACTCTGATAGTCTACATACAATTTGCAACAGAGGAAATGGAGCAACCTATGAACATATTTCTTTATTTATTTATTTATTTATATTTCTTTCAGCCGCTGATGCCTCCACCATTTCCAGGATCGTGCTGCAAAGGCTGAAAGAAATGGGATTCACAGAGGATTACCTAAAGGAGCACTTGGTGGCACTTGCTTGTGAAGGAGCAGCAGTCATACTAATCTGATACAGCTGCATTTCCCAAGGCTAATTATTTGGCACTGCTCTGCCCATCGATTGGAACTCTCTGTTTACGACATTGTGCAGGAAGTTCATGGTATCAATCACTTTAAAGTGTTTGTGGACACACTGTACTGTCTGTATCACTCCTCTCGTAAAAGAGCAAGGGAACGTCAAGAATGTGTGGCAACACTGCACGTGGAAATTCTGAAAATTGGCTGCAGTGAAAGCGGTCTGGAAGAATTACCATGCTCTCTTTCTTCACTTCCAGCAGTCAGTTTACTCTGTGACACAAGAGTTAACGGAACTGTCCATGGTGCGGCAGATTTGTCCTTTTGAGCAGAGAGTGCAAGAACCAGGTGAGAGCGGATTACGCGAGCAGCTGTAGCTGCGATGGAATTCCAGAGCATCACGCTGCACATAGAGGCAAAGGACATCACAAAAAACAACCAAGCATTATTTTGAATGAGTCTAGCAAACCAGCTGCAGCGTAGGATCATCGACAAGACAGATGAACAACTTGCTGCTGATGTCAAATTTCTCCATCCCAGGTACTGGTCGCAGGATGCAGACATACAAAGACAGTCACAAAGGCAATGACAGCTCTGGTAAAATCTCTAGTAAAGTGTATCAACATCATACCAATATCATCAAACGAATGTGAACAGGGCTTAGGCTTACATACTACAAAAGAAAGAAAAAACTTGCGGTATGAACTTCAAAAACATTTTCTTTTATTTATTTATGTTGTTTAGTTACTTACGTATGCTGTATCAGCTATATTTAAACAAAATATTGTAAATCCATAAATATTTGCAACCAAAATATTTAGCAAATCACACCCATAAAACCTATTTTGTTGGCGACCTGTTGCATTGGTAGTAGTATATTACTTCATAATATGTACATCACTGAGATATTTGTGAATCTCTTATTATTTTGACTGACTCCTTTGACTGATTGGCTGGGTGGTGTGTCCGGGGAGGCTGCAGAGAGCTCAAAGCTTTCTGTGTTGACATCAAGGAGGGGAGGTACCACTCCATGAAGAGACTTACTACATGTAACTCTTCCACTGGAAGACGGTGCTCATGAAGGCATTGCCCAGCCGAGGCCGTTTGAAGAGGCTGGAGTCGCCGTGGGGTTGTCGGGAATCAGGTAGACCAGAAGTAGGTTTGTTTAGGGGATGTTGCTCCCAAACAATATAGAGAGGGTTTGTGTAGAGTGGTAGGTTCCTGGAGCAGGATGTTTCTTTTAGTGAGACTAGTGCTCTCCTTGTGCTATTTTTAGCTTTGTTTTAGCTTTGTTTTGTTATACTAAATCTGACACTAGGGCTACCATTTCTGGTACCCTAGTGGCAGCACCTCTACTGTTTATTAAATCTGCGCGCCTGTGCGGCGTGTCAGCACCCAATGCTCTGTGTCTGCCTCAGTATTATTCAGTGACAGCCCACGTACGCAACATCACCCTGTTACAGGGCTATGGAAAGAGCAGAGTCTGATGGTTCTGAGTAACGATACTCCACCCAGCGGCCTACAGGGAATCTGTAGGGCACTGGAACTCTTGGACAGGACTTTGTATAAGTGTCAGCAAAAAAGTATTGCTGAGCAGGGTGCATGGAACTTGATATATGTCTGTAGACTTTGTATTTTCCACAGTTACTGTTACCTTCTACGTTATTTAATTATTGCCTTTTGTATTTGTTTTTAAGTGTATGTTTTGCTTCTCTCCCATTGTCAACCATTTCAATCTACCACCTGCTGTGTAATACAATAGTTGAGTAAAAATAAGAATGAAGCACCATTACAACACATTGTGCTTTTTCAGTTCAAAAGTTCAGTTTTTTTTTTTTTTTAAACTGTAGCTTTCACTTCCAGTGTTACTGATTTGAGGATGTTATGCTACTTAAATGAGCTAGTGCTGAATTAGCTTCTTTAACACGAGCCCACACATCACTAAGCAGACCTAATTTTGATGCCAGGAGTTGTGTGACAACATCAGGGTATTGTTCAGTAAGGAGAAAAGTAGAATGAAGCTAAGTAGTCACTACATAAATTCTGAATAAACCCGGATAGTTAGCTTGCATACTTTGTTTTGAATCAAATCCCAGGTTTATATATTACATGTGTAGGGAATGTAGTATTAATTGTAATTTTTCAATATCCATTATTTACTTATATATTATTTATTGTCAAGATTAAGTAATTATGCAGTCACTAAAGCAAAGGATATAAAGCACATTGTAGTCTGATAATTTGTCATATCTTGACAACCGGTACAGGCTTATGGAGCTTTTGATTTGTAAAGTAAAAAACAAACAAAAAAACAAACAAAACAAAAAAACAACTGTATACAGACTGGAATATTTTAAATACATTCTAGAGCAAGAATTTTGGAGTACTTTTCAAAATAATTTCAACACATGTTTGATTTGCAGCAGTTAATAAATAGAAATCTATAAATGAAAGCACTTTGGGACTGCATTGGCCACAAAATATGTTATATAACTGGACCATTGTTGTTGCTGATTAAGTAACGGCAAAGTATGAAGACACCTTTATACACTGTAAAACAAATAATGGGACACCACCAAATCAAATATGACGTGATTGATTGAAAAATATATGTACTGTACTGATTTAAAATATTTTTAACCATGAATAACCCACAGAAAACCCACAACAATATTATAGTGACCTAACAGGTCGAGAAACATAAGTATTACATATAAAACATGCCACCACATGTTATATTTTCAGCTGTTTATTATATGAGTAGAGACTATTTGATTGAACAGGTTTATTGTGATTTCCATTACATGAGAGTAGATGTTAAAACTTTATGCTGATTTGAACTCGGCTCTCGCCAAGATAAGCACCAACTAAGACGTAGCTTTACAGTAAACTAATGTGATCCATTTGCGTCTCCATCCATTTGCATTTCTTTTCATCTGATGATGTAGATATCCATCTGCCTGGTCTGGTGTTGATGGATGAAGTGAAATGCTGGCTCCAGGGATCAGCTTATTTTGCCTCCCCAGAGCATCAGCACACAAAACAGCTGCGATGCTGGCTCTGGGGATCAACTATATTGCAGTCTCCCTGCGTATCAGCATGACAACCATTTGGATTGAGCTAAGTAGGGTACATCTCTGGGGTCTTCAAGTAGGCACCTTCTGTGTTTCGTCGACTAGCCCACGACACCTCAAGAGGGCTCGATAGTGATTCTGGCATCCCAGCATCATCCCCCCCTCCACCCTCCACTCTACTCAACCCAGCTTACTTATCTGTACATCAGCATTGCTTTCTTTCTATTGTGCTTGAGATCCCCAGCCATAATCTTTCTGTCTCAACTACAGCCAGTTGCTGTTCCTCTCCGCTGCTTCAGATAAGTTCTTCACTGTGCGACGCAACTCTTGGCCACCGAATCCGATGTCTCTGAGTAACCAGGTTGTAGAGTGTGCCACAAATCCTTGACAACCCACCTCCACTGGGTAAACCCAGACTCTCCATCCTTGCTGTTCTGCTTCAGCGGCTAGTTGAGCATACCGCACTTTCTTCTCACACGCCTCACCTACAGCATCCTCCCATTGCACTGTTAACTCTACCAGGTGAACAAGGCATGCTGATCCAGACTACAAGACAATATCTGTTCGAAGGTTAGTGGTGGCAATCTCAGGTTTAAAAATAAGCCATTGATTTCCAGTGATATCCAGTAAATTCCAGTTGGACCTTGGTGCATGCAAACTCCTCAGTTAGAGAGGAGACTGGTAGCTGCAGTATTCCTTTACCATAAAGTCCCACTCTGCTGAGGCAGCATAACTCCCAACCATTTCCAGTCGTAGGAACTGATTAAAGCTTCCAGCTTCTCTACTGATGTTAAAGACACCTCGTACACAGTCAGTGGCCGCAGCAGACTCGGCAGTAGACCAAACTGAAAGTTTTAGTTTGCCCGGTAAAGCGTTGTGGTCTGTACTCTTCAAACCTTCCACTGCTTGTTGTCTAACTTCTCCCACACAAACTGTGTCCTTTAGATCCCCTTTGTACCATCTCCCAAGACTTTTCAGTAGCTTCTCACACTGTTGGTATTGCCTCACCATTAATGTAGAACCTTTTATCTACTACTTTACCTTTAATTATACAGATGACCTGTTGTTTAGTGGGCTTAAATTCGATTTGTGCCCAATTAATGTTATTGGTTAATTTGCAGAATAACCGATTAGTCATGGTTGTTATGTCATCCATGTATGTTCGAATTGGTGTTAGTCACATTCCAGAAGCCAAGCGCTCCCCTCCCACTACCCATTTTGATGCCGTAATAATTCCTTCCATTGCCATTCAGAGAAATGGTGCATCCTGCCATTATTCCAACTTATAGGCATTGCCATGTAGTGCTGAATTCTGAAGTTGAAAAACTAAATTGCAAATCTCCAACATAGGCTTTCACTAATTTTTTTTTTTTTTTCTGTCATTTGTACACTGAAAAAATCAAATGCTGCCCAAAGAAATTCATGTGGCACTGAATCCAGGAATGTCACATGGAGCTCTTTCCTCTCTTTTTTAACTGACTGAATTTGTTGCCAGATTACACTGATGTGTTCTAAGCATCCTGGGAAACCTGGAATGCCTGCTTTTTGTACTCAAAGGTCAATGAAGCAGTTCTTTAATAGTTAAGTTGACAATCTCTGAGCAATAACGCTGAAGAAAATCGTGCCTTCTACATTTAATAGGGAAATAGAGCGAAACTGACTGATGCTTGTAGAATCTTTTTATTTTGGTATAAAGACTCCACCTGCTCAGCACCATGATCTTGGTAGAACCTGTTTTTCCCATGTCACTTTGTGACAGAGATCGAATGACACTTGGTGTTTGATCTCCCTTCCGGTCTGTGAGGGCACTAGGTAAAGGCAACAGAGTACCCTGGAATAAAAGGCATGACACTTTATTCTTGTGGGTAGGTGGAAGTCGGTCTGCTAGAAAAGGAATGGAGCTACGGTACCCAAACTCAATGACCCGAACGGGAAACGGCGTGGCATCCGCAAATTGGAGGAACAGATACGCTCGTTAACGAAGGGGTGATGAGCGAGGGTATAAAATAGGAATGTACAAAGTAATCTGTGCCTTTGCAAATGGTTGGATTTGACCTTGAAGGAATACCGTGTATACTAAAAACCGTGAGTGTGTGTTTTGTGTTTGTTAGTGTCGGCTGTAACTGTTGTTTGACTACCAGTAACACGATCCGGAGCTGTAGCACAAGCCAGCATCATCCCGAACATCACTTTCATACCAGCATTACATGGAGAACTTGCACCACTAGCACGTACTATCACTTCACTGTCTTGGATTTTGTGTTTAGTGTTGGTGTGTGTAAAAACTGGACTTTTCGTTACGGGTCAAACACGGGGATTACAATTATGAGTGACACATGCTGCTTTATCACTCCAACATTTATTATTTACTGGTGTTTGCCTTCGGCCTCTGTACATTATCATTAATTAAATAGAACACACTTACACCTGAGATCAATTGTCTGTGTGATTAATCTGCTCTGCACTCAGCTGTATTCACTTTGCCACACACTTTCATAAATTTCCACATGATTCGTAGAATTCATGAGGTAACAATGACAAAAGGTGGGATACCAGTATTTGCATAATATGAGCTAACGAAGGCCACAGTAACATGTTAACAAAAAAAAAGAGAAGAAAAACTACTAAGTGAACCTGATAAATCCTCTTATTGCACGAGACAGATATGTGTTGTGATCAAATTTGCAATTTCATCGAGCATCACTGGTATAACTCTGGCACTTCAAACTAAAGGGAGGCAAAACCTATAGTAAAATGGGAATAATACAATACCAAAAAATTGCATAATTTATATAACAAAATTATTGATTCAGTCACTATGAATCACTTTGTGTTTATTATTACCAGTAATATTGTGGGAACCTACTAAATTGGTCCATAAATTACCAAAAGTTGCTGCATACATTTTATATGTTTTAGCCTAAAGGTAAATAATGTAAACTTTTCAGTCATGTAGTTCAGTGTTAAAGGAACCATCACTAACAAAAAAAGAAGTCAACTTCTTTTAACGTTTGAAGACATTTAAAAAATGTATTAAATGGTAATACAACTTTTTCTAATTTTTTTTTTAATCCAAAGCATCATATCAAGAAGAGAGGTTACAGACAGTTCAATGGGCTTGAAGGAAAGTTAAAGAGCTTACTTTCAATTATTTGTGTCAGCTAATGTGTTGCCTAAGGATACTCAACAACATTTCTGACATCCAGGTACTGTTTGGGACGGGTTAAATGGTAAATCTATCTTAGTCTATTTTAGCCATTTTTGTTCCCTTCATCAGGTTTTGCACACATATATGCCTTGAAATGTTTTTTTATCTGTGCTGTTTCTTTTATGGGACTGGGTCATTTAAGGTGAAGAGATTTTGTTTGCTGTTCATTAAAATGACAATATGTAGCCATGGGCCTTGAATGGCACATCTGTCACCCATT
Organism: Polyodon spathula; assembly: GCF_017654505.1. Classification (NCBI taxonomy): domain Eukaryota; kingdom Metazoa; phylum Chordata; class Actinopteri; order Acipenseriformes; family Polyodontidae; genus Polyodon; species Polyodon spathula. The sequence continues at coordinate 22,368,781 of NC_054548.1, forward strand.
AGATCAGTGTTTGGTTTATCAAGTTAAAATAATCTGTCCTGCATCTTGGGCAGCCCTGAAAAGCATTAAGAGCTTGTTCAGATCCTTTTCAGCTGAATTATGTTGACAGTTAGTGTTAGAAAATGGGGCAACCGCAGGCCAAGTCAGGATGGACCTCGATTGGAGTTAAATCTCATGCTTCAGCAACTTGAACTAGACCTAAATAGGATATTTTCAAATGCCTGGCTGACAGCTTTACAATATATATATATTATAATAGTATATTCGGCGTGATCTTATATATATCTATATATATATATATATATATATAATATATTGATCTACTTAGAGATATAATTAAATAATAATTTATTAGATATAATAATAATAATAATAATAATAATAATAATAATAATAATTATAATAAAATTTTTGCAAACGTTTTTTCAAAGCAGAGTAGTTTAAAAGAACAACAGTTCAACGTAGGGATCTTTGTCAATGAACACGTATTTCACAATCCCAATTTTCTGATGGTGTTCGGAGTCACTCTGAGTGGGTTCTGTGTTCTGTTGCTCTAGTATTATCATTTGTCTCTAAAACTGCATTTTCCTGCCTTGGAGCTTCTCTGGGGAATCATAAAGGCTGGGACTGAACAGACATTCTCGTTTCATTCAAATCAAGCCACCATATGATCTTTCAGAAGATATAGACAGATAGACCTCAATGTTTTTGTTATTGAAACACATCATGGATAAGCTAATATATTGAACAACATAAAACTATAATTGCTACATAGTTTGCTTTTACCTGTTTTTTATTTTTTTTTATTTTAACTCATAACAAATTTGGGGACTGTTCAAAATGAATTCAACAGAGAAGTAACATATTTAATTCATATATTCTGCAATGACCTAGAACTTGAAAAGTAAAACATTTAAAAAGAAGTAAAAAAAATAAATAAAAAATAGTGGAAAATATACTATACTGACAGACAATACTTCATTGCCCTTTTCAACCTGAATTATCATTACTTTTTTTTTTTTTTTTTTTTTTTTTAAATACGCTGTTTACCATTTAATCTAAAGTTGGTACTCTGAATGGCCCCCTAAAATAGGATTTCAGTATGGTTTATCCACTGCTACCAACACTAACCAGGTAAGCTTGTAATCCATTCTATAATTATGAAACTGATCCGTGATATCCTTGTTTGTCTTACTATAGAAATGCAAATGTATAGAAACAAAATATCTCGATATAAATGTCATGTACTACTGAGTCTCTTAGCACAACAAAGAAACAATACCTATTGTATTGTAAACTAATGAAAATGCAAGAAAATCTTCTATACTCTTTTTATTGACCTTAACTATCAATCACTTCGACATGATTGTAGTATTATAATTGCAATTTACTGACCTGAACAATAATATTTATATAAAGGCTAATTATTCTCATTTATTTATTGTGTTCCATTATTATTATACCTTGGATTACATTATGTAACACAATTGTTGTTCCTGGGTAGTAAGTATTATTTCCTAATTGCTTATGCCTCAAAAGTATAGAAAATGGCTATTATTCCCCACAAACTTTGCTTTTGTGACCAGGACAGGTAAATTTCAAAATATCACTATTTCCAATGAGAAAACAGGCGAATTTGTGTCTTTTCGTTCACATAAAGTCAGAAAAAAACAACATATGAATCTAAATGAACATGTATTTATACTAAAGTAATACAAAAATGACTACAAAAGGTTTAGAAGTGAGTAGTTTTTCGAGATGTACGATTATACTGTAAATTTACAAAAAAGTAGATTCAACTTTTTTATTCCTGACAAATACACAAGACTGGTTGGAACTAGCAACTTTATACAGCAATATTCTCTCTCTGCTTCTACAGCAGCAGCAAGCATTTAACTGAAGCCTTTAAGCAATCTATGCGCTTAGTTGCCAGATTCATCCACTAGGAGTCTCCCCTTTCCCAAAATAACATCGGCTGAGTCTTTAAAAAAGTTGTATTATTGGTTGATGTATTACTGATTATTATACATTTTCACTAATGAACCTCTATTTGCTTTACTAACCCTTCTCCTCTGCACTGGAGGCACAGTTGTGGGGAGCTGGTGATCCTCTTTTAGGGGCAAGTGAAGTTCACTTCCCAGGCTTAGAGTCCCAGCTGTGCTGGCCTCATCCTCTGCCAGGAAGGTTCTCCGCGAGCCTCTTTTTGTTTTCCCATTCTCTGTCACTCTAGGTTCCCCTTGCCCAGCCTTGGAGGCAGATCAGTTCAGTCTCACCTCAGTGAGGGCAGCTCTCCTCGAGCCAAGGGGACATCCTATACTCTTTACTAATGATCTCATTTCATTTGTTCCAGTCTCCCTCTCTGGAGACCCCTTCTATGCATGTGTGTCTATTTCTCTTTTTCAGCCTTCCTGTCTCTCCGCATGGCTCAGTCTTAGAAGTGGCCGCAAAGTAGGGCGGCTGTCCATGAGGGCAAATCCTGTTCTTTCTAAAGTCAAAAGCACATAATTCCTATTTCAATTCCCAGTTGCTACTTCACGCAGCCCTTGGTTCTGTTTCCGTGAAATTACAATACATGTCAAAGAAACTATTAGTAGTCTTTTTTTTCCATACAATCTTCTAATTTGCTTTTTAAATTCATTGCCATCTGCTAGGTTTTTAAAGTTCTAAATTGTTTCCCACTGAAACCAAGAAATGATATGAGTCATAACCCGTTCTCCCATTTATTCTTCATTCACTTAATGTTAGCCATTAGGAGAAACCCATTAACTTATCATTCTGTAGCTCTCATAATCATTGCCTTTACTGCATTTAGGGTTATGCATTTGCATCCTTTTTCAATGCAATTATGACAAATGCAGAGTTGATTAAGCTGGTATATGTTAACAGATGTTATAATGAACACAAAAGCCTTATAACATTAAATGTGTCTTCAAGATATATTCCAAGGTTTAGGAGCTGCTGATTGTCTTCACCAAGACAATCATTTGTATTGACTGGGTTGACCTTCAGAATATTTTTTCCTCCTAAGTGTTTTTTCTCTTGTAATGAATGCTGCAATGTAATTGTATCAATTTACAAACAGTAAGTACCAGTTCCAGGCATTTGGTTTCTAAGCCTTAACCCTTTGAGACCCAAACTTTGGTTGCCTTATGTTAATGCCACATGTACATCCTAAAGTGACCGATGTAATCTACAGATATTTTTTTTAAGCTTCTATATTATTATGGTATTACATAATGTGTGGAGCACAACTAAATGGTTCAGGTTTCTAGGGGCTAAAACACCTACCGAAGAGTTACTCATAGTGTCATAGTTATATTTTATAATATAATGTCATAATTTAGCTTGAATCCAAATCCAGTTCTTAAATAGTTGATTATAAGTAGGGGTCTACTTAAATCACGGTAAATTGACGTATTTTTCACAGGTAGGTTGCGGAATAAAATTAGGATTTTGCGGACATTTTGCGGACCTGTTTAAACATTAAACAAGCCTAAGTAGACAGTATTTCAGAACACTATGAAGCCCCAAAATAGTGGCACTTGCTTCCTTACTAAACCAGAATGCTGTCATCTGTTAAAGGCAAGCATGCAGCATCCCCTTGCAATTGACTTGCCCATACATTGAGACTGCACATTTTGCTTCCACTGAATTGGTTGAAAGTGTAAGGCAAAGCTTTGCCAAGTTATATAGATATGGAAATTGATTAGAAACAGTCCCAAAACTTGTTTACCCAAGGTTATCTGGCATACTTTAATTAAGGCAATATACAGTGGCTCTCAAATGTATTCATCCCCCTTGGATGGAATCAAAATTGATTTAATTAGGAGTTTTTGACACTGATCAACACAAAAAAAGTCCATAATGTCAAAGTGAAAAATAAAATCTACAAATTGTTTTAAATTAATTACAAATACAAAACAGAAAATAATTGATTGCATAAGTATTCACCCTCTTGAGTCAATATTTGGTAGAAGTACCTTTGGCAGCAATTACAGCCATGAGTCTATTTGAAAAGTCTCTATCAGCTTTGCACTTCTTGGACACTGCAATTTTTGCCCATTCTTCACTGCAAAATTGCTCGAGCTCGTCAAGTTGGATGGGGACCCTTGGTGAACAGCAATTTTCAATTATTTTCACATATTCTCAATTGGATTGAGGTCCTGGCTTTGACTGGGCCACTCCAGGACATTGACCTTTTTGTTTTTAAGCCACTCCAGTGTGGCTTTGGCTGTATGTTTTGGGTCACTGTCCTGCTGGAAGGTGATTGTTCTTTCAAGTCCATAGGTCTCTTGCAGACTTCAACAGGTTTTCCTCCATGATTTCTCTATACTTTGCTGCATCCATTTTGTCCTTTATCTTCACAAGCTTTCCAGGCCTTGACGCAGAGAAGCATCCCCATAGCATGATGCTACCACCACCATGCTTCATGGTAGGAAAGGTGTTTTCAGGATGATGTGCGGTGTTAGGCTTGCGCCAAACACAGCGCTAATCGTTGAGGCCAAAAAGCTCTATTTTGCTCTTATCAGACCATAGAATCTTCTTCCACTTGGTCTCAGAGTCTCCCACATGCCTTCTAGCAAACTCTAGCTGAGATTTGTTGTGAGTTTTTTTCAACAATGGCTTTCTTTTTGCCACTCTCCCATAAAGGCCAGTTTTGTGAAGCACCCAGGCTATTGTTGCCATTTGCACAGTGTCTCCCTTCTCAGCCGTGGAAGACTGTAACTGTTGCCATAGGCCTCTTGGTGGCCTCGAATACTCAGTTTTTGAGGATGGCCTGTTCTAGACAGATTCACAGTTGTGCCATATTCTCTCCATTTCTTAATAATGGACTTTACTGTATTCCGGGGGATATTCAATGCCTTGGAAATGTTCTTATATCCTACCCCTGATTGGTGCTTTTGAAGAACCTTATTCCAGATTTGCTTTGAATGTTCCTTCATCTTCATGATGTAGTTTTTGTTAGGAAATGTACTAACCAACTGTGGGACCTTAATTGCACACAATTGGACTCCATTCAACTAACTATGTGACTTCTAAAGACATTTGGTTGCACCAGAGCTTATTTAGGTGTGTCATAGCAAAGGGGATGAATACTTATGCAATCAATTATGTTCTGTTTTATATTTGTAATTAATTTAGAACAATTTGTAGATTTTGTTTTTCACTTTGAAATTATGGACTTTTTTTCTGTTGATCAGTGGCAAAACTCCAAAAAATTAAATCCATTTTGATTCCATGTTGTAACACAATAAAATGTGGAAAAGTCCAAGGGGGGTGTGTGTGTGTGTGTGTGAATACTTTTAAGAGCCACTGTATGCAGCACATTTGTTGTCATGTTATTAGTCCCATCTAATAATTTATTTTATTAGTACCGAGTCAAAACAAAGAAAATGTGGCTATTCGTGTCTAAAATACCAACTGCGAAAAAGTAAGCAGCAGGTTGGAGCGAGTGGCTGTACTAGATTGTTGTAGTACTGATTTAACTTGCAGACAGGAATACTTTTTCTCTGGGCTGACTTTCCAGTTTGGTTTCTGAAAGCTGTTTATTTTACGTTCTGTTCAGCAGCCTATGTAGTAGCCTTTGTTTAATGTTTGAATCTGAGGCTAAATAGCGATCAATTGTATTTTCTTCAAAGACACATTAAGATATGCAAAACAATTACCTCAGTTTCGCTGGGAAATATCTTGACACGATCAATCACCGAAATATACTTTGCTTTTTTGCTTTGTCGTCCATTTCTACTATTTTACCTCGATTGCTCAACATTGCCTCTTTTTATACTCTTTGGAATTATCTGCTCAGAGGAGGTTAATTTGAAATGCTAAGGTGAACCTGTGCCCTGTCTTTAAGATTGTTCAGGTGAACATGTTAATAGGGCTACTCCTCAGATTGTTGTCCAACACCGTCATAAAAACCCAGGGCAAAGCATGGTGCCAAAATCACCTGTTTAATTAATAAATGACTATAAATATTGTATTCTGCATGCATCGGAAAAACTGGAAAAAGACAAAATGTTGAATTTATTAAGTTTCTTTTAGTATTTGTAAATATATACAATGTTGTCCATAAATATTGACACCCTGGTGTGGATTAAATCAAAATGATGGCAAAATCATATCCAATATAATGTATTGCTGTGGTGGCACCATGACAATATTTAATTTAAACCCATGTGGATTCAGAAACTCAACCATTTTGCTGTGTGAATGTGTTACTCATTCATTAAAAACATAATTATCTTTCAATTATATAAATTAATTCAATTAAGGAAATTAAATGTGGACACTAATGGTTTTGCTTGGTGGCACAATGACAATTATTACATTTGTAAACCCACCGTGGATCAGATAAATTAACCATTTTTAACCTGAATGTTTGAGTAATCGATTCATTAAAAAGTAGTAATTATTCTATCATTATATAAATTAATATATTTTATATAGATATATATATATATTATTAAATCTATATGTATAATATATATAGATAATATTATATATATATATTACCTATAGTATAATGTTTATAATGTATAATGTATAATTGTATGTTTAGTAAAGGCATATGTTGATCATAAGTACTGGTCCCCATTCAGTGTATCCACATCTTGTCGCAGAATGTACATATATATTTTTTTTTCTCCAAATGGATGTCTTGTGCCACTGTCTCGAACACTGTCTTCTTTTCATCAATCTGTACAACTTGTGTGATATAGACCAAGAACCTCAATCATTTCCACTGCAGTGTTAAAACACTTATTCAAACATTTTTGGGAATAACGTTGAAAACATCAATTAACGCTAGGCTTTTTATTTGTGGTTGCAATAGATTTCAACATCCACTGTAGCATAGCACAGTTTCTGTCATTGTCCTTTAATCATTTACCAGTTTCGCGCATACCCATGATCCCAACATTAATCTCCATTGACTCAGAATTGCCAACCGTAATTACTGTTGTTTGAGGTCCGCTGCAGTATTTGAAACGCTGTGCTGAAAAATATATTTTACAATGTGATTGTTCTGTTCATGCATAGAAGATATGGTTTCAATCATTACAGAATATAATCTTTTTGCCTTTGTAACTTGAACTGGATGTAAGCACTGGGCACTGCATTAATCTCTGTGTCTCGTACACATCATCTTTAATATCCCTGTACTACTGGTCATATAGGTTGTCTGTAGAGTCATAGTGCTAAGTAATACAGTTTCTTGAAAAATACATCAAATAGCCTAAAACTTTTATATTTCATTTTGATTAAAAGCACTTTTTAAATTAAGGAGCTATGACTTGAAAGCAGCATTCTGTACAGTAGTTAATGGTTTAAAAGCATATGATATACAAAAACTAATCTGATTTATAATTCATAACAAATCAGAAGCATTTGTATGTCAAAATAGAAAACAGTACAGTAATAATATTTAAAGCACTTTAGCCCTGATCTGCCAGGTCCCATCAGAAATACCACAGTCTGTTAGTTCTTTTGAAGACAAAAATAAGGTTTCGCACAGGTAATTTTATTTCATTAAAAGCCTTTTAAATTCGGGAATTAACTTATTACCAGTGACAATACGAGTCACATCTTTGTGTTTCACTCCTAATGTAGAGGGGCCCACCAAATTATATTATCCTCACCTTTCATTGTATCTTTGGATGACATAGCAACAGCTTCCCTGGAAACTGAGAACATACCCCCAAGCTCAGGGAGACATCTGTTTGCAGACAAGCGTGCATCACATAACAAAGGGTTAGGAAGACATGGAGGTGAAGAAGAGGTTTAGGGAGCTCTCTTCCGAGTTAGCATCGTTAAAAACCTTCCACTGACAGACATGAGGAAACCACACTAATTCCTAATCAATTTCAGTCTTACATGAACAATCAATGGCCTTCCTCATGTGCAAGTGTTCAGGGTCTTCTGGCTATATAGTATAATGTTTAGAAGTAGTTTACTGTGTGTATGTTCTCTACCATCTGGTATTTGTGAATAAAAGTCCATTTAACATAAATTCATGAAGTGCTGAAATCGGCTGGATTAATAAACACATAAATAAATAAATAAATAAATAAATAAATAAATAAATAAATAAATAAATAAATAAGGCATGAGAATTGAATGCTGACCAAGAGTTGCTCTTTATTTTAGTTATGTTGCTCTAAGAGTTGTCTGGAATTGCCCATGTCCCCTTATTCATCTGAACTCCCCTGTTCTCTGGGGAGCCTTCAATAACATTGCTCCTGTCCTTTCATTGCTCAGCTCAGCTTCCAGCAGTTTTTAAAATTACAACCTTCAAAAAGGCAGACTACATTCTGAACTCAATTTGAAGTAATGAATTTTAATAACGCTTTTGCAACTTTCCCTTTCAGATTCCTGCTGTTTGCTAAAAATCACTGTTCATCCTGTTTCACATAGCATGCCTCCCCTGCACCCACGCCCACCCTTGGAACTCCAGGGTTGATTATTTTACGTGTTCGTTCTCAGCAGAAAAAGGTAAAGATAAATAGAAGAGGCCACTGATGTATGTCCTGAGCATCATTTGTTGGGACTAAAACATAAACTAGAACGAGAGGCCTAATTCCCTCCACTGTCCCTCTGGACATAACAAGATCTATAGACCAGCACACACATGGTTGTATAACTCCCTACACATTTAGCAACTGTTAGCAGGTTTTTGGAAAAGGGATCATATGACTAACTAATTTGTATGCATAATAATAATAATAATAATAATAATAATAATAATAATAATAATAATAATAATAATAATAATCCCTGACAGGTATTCTGTAAAATATAAAGGATGTCTCTCTCTGCCAGTTCCAGGTTCTGACAGATCATGATGGAGGTTTGCAAGCCGACACTCAATTGGCAGGTGCTTCAGTATCAGAGACTACACATCTGCCGACCCTCCCCCACCTTCCAGAAGAAGCTGTAATCATTGAGGAATTTTCACATATTCCATCAGAAGAAATGAAACACCACGGAGACTTGTCACATTGAATTAGTGTTTTCCTGGCTTCCCATGGTGGCTTATTACCCCACTGACAGTATCACAACTGAAGTTTCTATTTTTTTGTCCAACCAAAGGCACAGTTATTAATAGAAACCAGTATCTGAGGTTTGTGGAATTATGTTTTAAATACTATAATGCAGCAAACAGTTTCTACATTTGTTTTCACTGACATGAGAACAACTCTACCTCTGCAGTACACAGAAAGTATCCAGCCATAGTGCCTGATGTAATGCTGTAAATGACGAATGGAACACTAGGGTGCACACTTACTCAAGGAATCAAGGAGGTTGCTGCGCAATGTCTGCAGTACAGATAGTGTCAGGAATGATTCCATTTGGGAGCTTATACAGGCTGCATCTTTTAGGTTATTTCATGAACTCCAATAATAATGTATTTTGACAAACCGGCAGACAAATATGCAAATGAAGGATCATTGTGAGGGCTGTTTTGTGGTATTTTTTTGGGCTACGGGTTGGATGGGTGGGATGTGGCGAAATGATTGTAGAACAGGGTTTGTGTTGCGTGTGTGTGTGTGTGTGTGTGTGTGTGTGACTGCCTGTTCAGTCAGTTCTCAGGCATGGGGGAATTCTCTTGGAGAGTTTCTTGAGCACGCTACATTGTGTGTTTTTCAAAGATTATAGAATTCTTGTGAAACAATGAGAGTTTGTGTTATTTGAAATGAAGATGTATGTGTGGCAGTTTGCAACTTTAATCTCTTCAATCAAATATACAATGTAATGTATCCAGTAAAGCATCTACATAGATATCCTTTCACAGTGAACAGTTAAATATACAGTATATGTACCACCTAAAATCACATTATAATTGTATTGGAATTGGAAGACTGTGTTGCCTGTGTAGGATCTCGATGTTTGAAACTGGTATTATCGTTTTATTAATGCTGTTTAGTAAAAAAATAGATTTTAAACTTTATATGATGTTTTATTGAATGTATCCTTCCGCCAGTGGGATAGCCCTTGATACTTTGGTTGCAACTTGAATATATTGTTTTTCTTTGGTACTAAAGCCAGGGTCTTCACAAGCACTCTCGCTGTTGCCGAACATATCGATATTTCGAAACTGTAAAGAAAAAAAAGATTAACATTTTAATTTTATGCAGTTAAGTTAGCTTTTGGCTAACGAATACTTAAAAAAAAAATCTGAATATCCAAGTGGCCTGTAGCTTTTAACCACCAACAGTAATGGCGGTGACATTCTCTTGCAGAAGCGGTTGACCTCAAGATGCACTTTGATCTTAGTACATAAATAAGAATGCGATGAGGCAAAACAGTTCTGACCTGTGTAATGCTGGGAAATGCCTAGACAGCCAATCATTTCCCTCTCATGCAATTTTATTTCATACACTTTTAACTGTACCCCTTGAGCTAGAACATTTAGCAGTCAAAAGTACATGCAAATAAATCTTTAATTTACCCCCAGGGTAACATTTAGTTTAATTCAGTAGCATTTCTGTGTGTGTGTGTGTGTGTGTGTGTGTGTGTGTGTGTGTGTGTGTGTGTGTGTGTGTGTGTGTGTGTGTGTGTGTGTTTCATAAAACTATCTAATTAGTATAAAAAGGTATACAGTATACTATTAAGCTAAGAATAAACATAGCCTAGGGGGTATTACTGCAGTATTTAAATAAATACTATACAATAGCATTTACTACTTTATATACTACTTTATGTGTTCAAAACTTCCCCATGCCTTGATGAACAGCTATATTCATTATTCCCCATTAGCATCAAGGTGAGCAGAATGCATGGCTAAGGTTCAGTGTGATTCCCAGGTGTCTCTTTCCCAAGGTAAGAATCCATTACCAAGCTCAGGCACATTCTGATTAGGGTGAATTAAGATCCCTCTGGCATGTCTGAGAAAGGTGCTTCAATAGAACTTAAAATTAGTGGAAAATATATATTTGCTATAAAAAATAATAAAAAAAAGATAATCTGTTTTGATCTCACACGGTAAAGACATTGAAACTGTTCATGTGCTGTCCTTAATCTTTGGATATTTAAAAAAAAATTAAATCTTTAGAACATTTTCTTCGGAAGCCTTTTGTTTGTCTGATTTTGAAAGTAAAAACAAGGATCAGGTTGTAGCTCTTACTGGGTACCACAACTACTGCAAGGGGGTTTGATTATTTGAGAAGAAATCCCTTAGAAGAATTGTCCAGACTCACCACTGGTTTTTTTGTTTTTTTTTCTACAGGTGCAGATTGAGCCACTGGTCACTTCATAGGGAAACTGTGTTGCTTCTTTTTAATGTGCATAAGTGGAAAGATAATCTTCTTAAAAAAGACTTGACACTACTGCATATGGATCAGCCATTAGTTAATGGGATCAGTTTTAAGAAGGTTTATTATTGCACTCTAAATTTGTCAACACACACGTCACATCATCAACTTACAAACAGTAACTCTGCACACAATACAGTAAGTTTTTTTTTTTTAAAACGCATTATTTTTGGTAAAGCATGGTCCACTTTAATAGTTTAATTGGGTTTGAAATGTTAATGTAGGCTTCATGAGGTTTCACAATGTTAAACAAATCTAAAAGTGAAGAGATCTATGAAAAAGTGCTTGAGAAACTGAAGACTAACTACCTAAATTGATCTTAATCACTCAGGATTATCCCATTCATATGGGCCAGTAGGGACCTTTCAAACATTGACTACAATGATGAAAATATTCTCAGCTATATGAAATAAAAAAAATAAAAAAAACAGAAATGTATAATTTTTTACTGATACAGTAAACTGGGAATCATAGTCAAATATATGTGGTTGGTGTTACACACTCACCTGGCAAAGTATGATATGTCAAAAAGAAATACCATGTCACCCTGGAGTTACCAAAAATATGACTGTTCTATTCACATTTATTAACGTGTGGTTTTATGTGTCTTGAAACAAAGTTTCCCCCTAAACCCCAAAGTAAATGTATTGGATACCAGTTTGTGGGACCAGAGTAAGGGCAGATATGTAAAAAGGCGGATAAATTAATTCTGTTTTAAATATCATTATACACAGCTGTAACAATTACTATATTAACACAATTATTGTTTTGAAACTCAACTTTTATTAGGGGGCTTCCCTAAATCCCTTGTTTAGAAAGATACAGGGTATTAATGCTTGTGACAGGGTGGCCGTCTGCCGTGTAGGTGGTTGCATTCGTTGTTGAGTGACAGGCAGGAGATCAAGACAGAGGCTGAAGTTGATATGCCCCACAGGCAAAAATATTTACATATCAACACACTGGCCAGCTCATGTGACACTACCAGCAATGGTAGAGCACAGAGTACATACAACACAGTGTATGAAAGCTTTGGTAGGTTCTACAATCTCTGAACTAATGTTCTCTGTTCAATAATAAACTAACATTGCTAAAGAGCTTGATCAAGGCAGATAAATGGTTAGAGTGGATATGTGACGGGTGGATATGTGATGGGCGGATATGTGATTGATTACTGTATTTTGAAAAAAAAAGTTAAAATGTGATTTGAGCCTATAGTCTGTTTAAGAAAAAGAAGAAAAATAAATTAATGTAAAACAAAACAAAACAAAGAATCAATGTGACACTAACAGACCAATTAGAAACGTATTTAAGAAGCCAAATAAAATATTAAGTAAATAAACCACCTGTCATCAAACTAAAAAGAGCTAAAATATATGTATTACTTTATTATTTAAGCAAGAATACCTCTCGAGATACAGTAAGGACATTTAGGTTTTTTTTCAAAAGCGGAGGCAGCTTTTATTATATTTTCAAAAGCTTTTTATATCACTCTGTGACTTTTTCAAAGTGGAACACATAAAACAATTGCTACACAATAATAAATAAAACAACTTTAAAAGAAAACAAAATGACCTTTTCAAAAAATCACACTGGAACTAAATGCTTCTGGAATATGAACCTACTGTAATGTATGTAGGGAGCAGCAATCTGGTTCTGAGGGTTGTGGTTCTGTGTGAATTTCAACTTTTAGGAACCCTTATAGAATACAGACAAGCACACGTCATAGAAAAGAAAAGAGGCCTATTACATAGTGACAACTGTCTGACTGCTAATGTGGTTTAACAGTTGCTATGTAAGAGTTTCTTACATTTAAGATAAACCAATTATTAAAATCTTCCCAATTATTAAAATATTATTTTATTTTAATATGTTTAACATACTATGTAATTATGTTAATGCACTGAAAAAAAGAAATCACAAAAAGGATAATGTGATTTATCTTTTTTAAAGCAGAATTTGTGCCAGAGAATCCTTTAATCCCAGTATTGGGCCCTACCCAAGGCTCCTTACTAACCCAAGATTGACTTGACACTTCTACAATAAATGTACTCATACATCATTGCTATCATAGTCCCCCTTTTCAGCAACGTTTTAATTAGCTTTGCCTTGTTAGAGGTTGAGGCATGTGCATCTGCTTGATTGCAGTAAAGGATCTAAATTATTTGTCACAATCTGTGGCTTCTGCAAAACTCCTCAGTTTACAGTCAGGAGGTACTGCTGCCCTTATTGCTTTAACATACTATAAAAGTGCAATGGTTATAAAACTGCATATTGGTAATAATTTATTCTTTATATTAACCAAATATTAAACTTTTTATTATTTTTTTAATTGCTTACTGATCTAGAAAAATGTTGCTGTTGCAAATGCTAAGTATTGTATAGTAAATACTGTAGTAGAGTCCAGCATCGGGTCAGGTACGCATGGGTGCAAGTGGGTGACCCACAAAAAGTTGAGTTCGGGTTGAAATGTGAACTTTTTCATGGTTTGCGGTTCGGTTGCGGGTCATAATTGTTTAATTTCCGGGTCAGCTTGGGTCTGAATTGGAATCACCAAAAACGTTTTCTGTCCTTTCAGTATACCCGTCTTTAACCCTTTCACAAATGCATTGGTATTTCCTGCACTGTAAAGCTGGAGGTGAGAGGAGTCAGCAGACTAAATAGTGGGGCAATTTACAAGCAAAAACTGAAACGTGTGACAACAGATCTCTCACTCTTTTATGGTAATGACAGTTCTGCTTCCACGTTTACATGAGAGTTTATTTTAGAGAGATAATTTAGTCGTCCAAATGCAAACACCCTCATTAATAATAAAATAATGGGATGGTTTATTTAAATATCACCAAACGTGCTGAAAAGAGATGCTGCGCGATAAAAGATATCGTTCAAATAATGCGTAAAGGTTTACATGAAGTTTTACTCGCTTGGCAGAGATGAAGAGAAGGTTAACCTCCATCTGTCTAGAATACAAAGAGATTGCAGTTAAAACGATTCATGCTGCCAAGAAGAACAACATAATAATATAGATTTCCTTATTTTACAATTGCAGCATATTTTAGTTTAGAAAAGTAAATGTATCAATTAATGGGGCAGGTATTTCACAGGACATCTGGGAGGATAAGGATTCAAGTAAATGGTCCAATGCCACTGCCATTGGCTGGTCACCCATTAACCGGTGCATTTCCTCACAGAACCGAAATTGGGACCTTGAGCTTTAACTGGAGGACTGCAGGCGTTGTCTTTCCTGCAGGTACAGATATTTCAGTTTCTTGAATATATCTCATACCTGCAGGAGCGTTCTGTTTATATCAAGTTCAGACAGAGCACCGGTAATACTGGTGAAAATGGTGGCAATTCTTTGGCGAGGTCAATCCAGTTCATCCATAACACCCAGGTCCGCAATAATTTGGAGAAGGAAATTAGTTTCCCCATCAGTCCAGCTGACCTGGTGTTGCCTGCTGTCAGAAGGGGTGGAAGCTTGAAACATCCTGCGGGAAAAAAGCTACATTATTCGTAGTATCATTATTATGACAATAGTGCTGGCAATAATGATCTAGTAGTTCCCATGCATCGTTCAAAATTAGGGCTAGGAGTTTGTAACCGAAAAGTAGGAAGTAAATCAATGTGTTCAAAATCACGGAGAAAATGACATAGGAAGAATAAAGTCATGAGGATAAAAAAATTAAATAAAATAACTGTCTTTAATAAAAGCATATTGCGGCGCCTGGTACGCACAGGTCCAGAAAAGAAGCACAAGACAAGCAAATGGAATTTCAATTTGTTGCTTTTTTTTATTTGCTCTGCAACAGTGACTACTAACTAACAGTAGCATTTATAAGCGCTGAACTAAGCAGAGAATAAAGACGCAAACAGGGGAAAGGGTAAGAGATGGCAAGCGAACACACCGGATGGATATTTAAATGATTTGTACTAGTAAGATTGGGATAAGGAAAATCTTACACTACAATCTAGAGGACAACAGTGTGGAGGAATATTCCCAGAGAAGAGCGTTCTTTTATATAGGTGGATGGGGTCTCATGGTATTTCATGAACGTCTATCGTGAAGTATTTTACACGTCTGTCGAGTTTGTTGCTATGGGACTAGTTAGGCCAATTAGCGCGCACTTTACCGTGCTTTACCAAAGTGTAATGACAAGTCGCACACTTTTTTTGCCGTGCACTTTTGGAACAAGCACGATCATGCATCATTTGTGTGTGACACGTCATGAATGCACTATAGTAGTGCGATTAAAACTTGCCTGTAAACCCCGCCATTGTTCTCGATTTGTATTGCCGCTTGTTTGATACGTCTTTTTATCACGTCTGTTAGGTGATGTTAAAAATGTCTGTGGACGAGGTGAAACACAACATAGCACACAGTGTTTATAACGTGTGAATAACAGTTCGAGAGGTAAATCACAAGTGTGGATTTCTTTTGGAATCACAGCAAATGAAAATAATGAACATGTGACTGGATTCATTGTTTGTAAAACCTGTCAATTTGCTTTTTGTACAACAGCCACAAAACTGCATTTCTGTGAAAGCACAGGTGTAGCTCGCTTTCGACTGGTGGCACGAAAGAATCTGACAGGTATTGTATAGTACAGTAAGTAGAGATAGTTAATATGTTACAGTGGTAAAATATATCCAGACCACTAGAGAAAGCTACCATGCTGTATAGCCTACTGCATAAACTTAATCTGTGGAGAATGGTAGCGATATCTGTGTGTGATTGTGAGAGCATGAGAGAGTCAGTTGGTACAGGACAATCACTTGCGGGTTCCGGTCGGGTTGCAAGTTTTATTAAAGCAAGCCGGTTTGGGTCCCAGGTAAGAAGTCGGTGCTGCAGTGGGTTGTGGGTTCGGGTTGGGTCCTGTAGTAGCAAGTCCAGGTCGGATGCAGGTTGTAAAAATCGGACCTGCGCAGACTCTGGATATTGTAGTTAAAAAAAAAAAAAAAAAAAAAAAAAAAGTCATAGCTATAATGCACAGACATAGTTTTCTGTATACTTATTATCAGAAATAATAATAATAATAATAATAATAATAATAATAATAATAATAATAATAATAATAATAATAATAATAATATCTAGCAATTAAATCGAGATTTAAAAAACTAAATAAATAAATGCCAAGTGCAGCACAACTGACACTGAATTTGGGTTTTTAAAATACATTTGTTATGCCTAGCATCTTGTACCCGCATAAGACACTGAATGATAAGAGGTGTGCAGTAAGCCATTGCAGATCTGCTCTCCATCCCGCCAACTGGAAACTGATGCATATCTGTATTGGCAAAAAATAAACTTGTGCTGAACAAAATTTCTGAAATAACCACCCACAGGCATTCTCAAGTTGTATACTTTTGTAGTTTGCTTTTTAACAATTGGAATGATCTGATATATTGTTTTTTATTTATTTTTTTTATAAACAATAATCTTTTTTTTTTTTTTTTTTTTTTTTTTATAAAGAGTAAGCTTGTAAGAAAAAGCAATCAGAATGACCGGAAACATTGTAACAAACATAAGAGGATGTCAAAAAAAAAATTAAAATAAAATAAAAACATAAAAAGAAATAAAGTCTGATGTTCAGATAATGTTCTAGCCTGTTCTAGGTTGATGATCAGGTACCATACTAAAGATAAATGAATTGGATACATAATGGTTTCATGAGCTGTAATTGAATAGCTGCTGGAATGCATGCTTTATTTATTTATTGATTTATTTTAATTACTTGATTTAGACGGAGAAGACAAAAGTGTAGCAACATTTTACTTTATATAATATGAACATTAAAATGTGTTTACTACTTCTTCTGCTACTGGGCCATTCCATGCAAATGTAACATTTGTTAAATATGAAGCCATCAAAACTACTTGCAATAAGACTATGTGCAATTGCTGTGTATTACCCCAAAAATCTTACAATTAGTCTTATATTGATAACAAATGTACGGGTTTCAAAATAGAAATCACCTACTATGACATTATTATTATTATTATTATTATTATTATTATTATTATTATTATTATTATTATTATTATTATTATTATTAACCAACAACAATTTGCTTAATGTAGGATAGATTTGAATTATCATTTAGTGTAATTTAAATTTAAAATGAAGTATTCACTGATTGGCTAAAAAGACACTTGCAGGAGCAGTTTTATTTTTGGCAACACTCTAAATTGTAGGCACTATAGCCCCAGTGATGATATTTTCTGACTTGCAGCTAGAAATACTCTATTTATACAGTTTCAATGATGTCATTCACAGAGAAGTTACAAAAGCAATTAAGTTGTCTGACATAAAAAGCTGCAATTGTTATCAGTAGATACAGCAAAGAGATTATAAGAGTGTTGAAGTGCACGCAGGATTCAGTGGAATTAAGGGGAATTCCTGTCACCCTAAAATGAAAACAAATATAATGTGTAAGGAGATAGCAGTAATATGATTTAATAAGGCATACTGCAGTAATTTTCTACCATTAACTGTGGTGACCACTTAATGAATTTGAAAGGATATTAACAATTTACAAGATGTACTGTACTACCCTCAAGGAATAATACAAAATATTAAAGACCACACCAGCTTTAACTTTTAATAAACACTGCAGCACATAGTTTTTACTTGTTTATTAAACATACAGCTAAAAGTTTGTAAATCAAATATTTAACAAATGGCACACCCAGTGCACATTAAAAACTACTTTCAATAAATGTTGCATATGTTATACAAAAATGTTTTTGATATAAATATATATTTAGAAGCACCCTTTTCTCCATACCGTACAGACTTTTACAGTATACATACTGTATAACTCTCTAACTAAGAAACAACTAAAACTAAGAAACTCACAACATGATTTACTTTTTTTTTTTTTTTTTTTTTTTAATTTGGAGAGTCCTACGGTAATACAACAATTTTTGTAAAGAAGGTATTAAGTTATCAAAATGCAGTTACACTTTTGTCAGAGTCTCCTTCTTTGTCAGTCTACAGAAAGTATCCCAAACAGGATCAGTGCAAATAGGCTCTTTGTCAAGTGAAGCATTACAGTAGACCATTTACCATAGAAAGAACAAGAAAAAAAAAAAAAAAGGAAAAAAAAAAAGATTACTCCTGTGGCAGATGGAACATTGTAACATTGGTAATTTAATACTAATCAGCTCAACTAGTTGTACAGAGTTCCTGCTTTAATGATCTCTATGTGCACTGAAGATGATTTTCATCAGTCAGTTATCAGAAGTCGACTGATGTTATCTCATTATCATAAGGTTCTTTTGTAGCTCCTGGAATAGGTCATCAGGCATGGCAGCACACCCATGAACCAAATTCTCATAATAGCTGCCATAATGGGAAGATAAGTGGGGAGAAATCATAAGCTACCAAGTGACCATGTCATTGCCCTGTTGTTTAGAGGGTCAGGGAAGACAGATGAGAACTCTGGGCTTAACTTGCCAGCTCTGCCAGGGGAGGTGAAGAAAATGTCAAGAAATAGTTTATTCAGCACCAAAACTGCAGCTATAGTCCTTAAAAAGGACAGGCTATACGTTTCTGTATGGTTATGATGGATGGTTCTGTTGAGGGCTTGTTGTATTTCCAGAAACAATAGAAAAATCACTTTGCTGATTGAATGTTGATAATGTTAAAAAACATTCTGTATTTATTTAGAATACTTAGTTATGAGACCATTTCTCTTTTCTTAACCTAGTATAAAAATCAAACAGTTCTATTACAGAGCACTTAAATACTGGCATTTAATGTTTTCTCACAAAACGATTGAAGTAATCTATGTAAGCTTATTTTCAAATTATTAAAGGTGGTAATGGGTAAGGAAAAACCAGGAGTCTAATTGTGGCTAAATATTCATTATTATAGGGTGGATGTGGGTAATATCTGCATTATTTACATTTTTACTGTTTTTTTTTTTTTGTTGTTTTTTCTGTTAGCCTTCCTTATGAACATTAAAAGGTACAGTATGCTATCCTATATTGTTAAAATGTGGATTGTTTAACCCAGAACAGTATGTTGATTACTTGAAAAACAACGTGTATCAATCATATTTGTGCAAATTGCCTTTTGGTAATGTTATTTTAGTTACAAGACTAGTACAAAGAGTACATTATTTATTTATTTTTTATTTAATCTCCCTAGACCTTCAACTTACAATCAAAAGCAAGCTTATTTGAGGGTCAGAAAGTTGAAAGTTTAATGGCCTACTTCAGTGTCTGTGGTCAGTGTCAAGGTCAAAACCTGATGGTGGCAGATAGGTGAATTGTCAGGAATGGCACAAGTTAATTAGAAAATGTCTTTTGCACATAACTGCTGGATAAAAACAATCCATCCCTCATGCTTTGACAGATATTGTTAATGATTCAAATTAGTGACCTCATTCATTTCTTTCACTATCTCCTGCTGTTTCAGACAAAGTGTTACTCTTTTTCTTTTTTTTAATGATTATTCATCTGAGCATGCACTGTAGACATGGAAAAACTTTTAATTTGACACTGCATTGTCTAACTAGTTTGATGCCTGATCTGATGATACTGCCATTGATCTCTGCTATCTTGATACTGTGGCTCTGATACAGCATCCTGTTTTCTGAACAACTGTACAGTTCTACATGCAAATTCAAATCCGTGTTTTCAAGTAAGCAAAGTCTGTCCCTATACATTACAATACATTATTTTAGTTTTTTTTTTTTTTTTAGTTTTTCATGATTATTCAGTTAAACCGTTTATCCAAATTTCCCTTTTGTCTGACCTGGTGCCATATCTTGTGGACATAAACTCCCCCTTATGCAAAACTTAGGCCCCAGTGCAGTAGCAATTCAGATAAAAGGATATATGTATATACTACTTACTACTTACAGTATGCTTTATCACATTTGCTGTACTTGTTCCATTGTATATGGCAATACAAGTTTTAGAAAATGGGACTAAAACAGATGTTAGGTCGTTTGATGCAAAGGTTTTCATAAAGTGTCTTTTTGCTAAACAGAAATTAGACTTTCCCACCAGAAGTTGTTTTGAATGGGTGCATTTCACGGGGTTGTGAATTTTCTAATGGCACATTCTTTTATATTTAATAAAAACAAATGTCCAAATACAAAACGGTTTGCTATGTGAAACTAAAGTGCAGAAGGTCCGTTATGTTAGGGCATTTCCACTTTGCATAGCAATATAGAAGCAAAGTAACTGTTTGCTTATTTCAAATGTTAAAACTTTGCATATTGTGAGGGTTTTTGTAAACTTGTCTTGTCTTCATACTTTACAGATCGTCAGCAATCCTCCCACCATTAATCCAAGGAGAAAATACCGAAAGAAATCTGGCCACACCTCTGCTTCAGAGACACATCACCACACACTCTCTCCTCAGCACTGAGTCAACATTTTAGAAGGTAAAGACATTAACTTGGTTTCAATTATAATTGCAACATAAAAGTGTCTAGATCATTGAGTCAGTGAATATGGTGATCTGTTACCTCAAATCCAGGGAACCTCAGCTTCAAAAAGATCTAACTGGGCAAATTTGTAAAGCTTTTTCAGTATATAGAGATGTTTTATGTGAAGTTCACCCTCACTGCGGCAAGAAATTGACTCTTACATGTTCAATATTGTAGACTCGTCAGTCAAATACGGAGGAACAATTTTTTTTATCTATTCCACAAAGCATTCTCAGCCAAAGCAACATCCCAGCTATCATGGGATAATGCTTTCATAGATTGGTCTCAACCCAACCCAATCCTTGTCTTGTCCAGCTGCACTGACTACCTGTAAAGATCAGGATTACTTTCAAAATTCTCCTGCTTGCCTACAAGGCCCTTCATCACACAGGTCCAGAGTATCTCTCCAACCTGCTGACCCACTATGTCAAAGCACTTAAGCTGAGGTCTTCTGACTCTGGCTTTCTTGCTATACCCAAGCAAAAGTGCACCACACTCGGAGAGCACTCTTTTAGCTTCATGGCCCCGACTCTCTGGAACTCTCTCCCAGCTTTAGTGCGTGCAGCTCCCACAGTCGCTCACTTCAAATCAACTCTCAAGATCCACTTGTTCTCTTTTGCTTTCAATGCTCTTTAAGCCTGGTATTTTTTATTAGCTGCTGTCTAAATTGCTGTTTCTGGTTTGACATATGCCTCCACAATGTTTAGAATTCACATCCTAGCCTTAATATATTATGTCTAGGGGTCTACCTAAATCGCGATTTTTGCGGAAATCGTGAAATTGAGGGGTCACAGTGAAATTCACCTCTTTTAAAGGCCAATGCATACCGGACAAGTACAGAGAGAAAAAAAAACTTGTTTAAATGAACTACTGCACAATGCACGCAAACTACGTATCTTCCTAGCTAGCCCCTTTTTTTATTCCTTCACCATCCTGTGTGCATTGCACTTGAGCAAAACACAAACAAACAAACAAAAATATCTCGGTTAACTTTGTTGTTTACTGTTCAAATGACAACAGAGTTTTAATCAGCCTATCAGTGCATCTGTACTGCTCTTCAGTGACCTGTACTGTGCAATAGGGAGTGGGACAAAGTTGGTGCTGCGCTGTTTTCATTTAATTTGCTAAAGTTGAGTTTTCAGCATTGGAGGTGAAATAGTATAAATGGATGACAAAAAAACAACGTATCTTTCAGCTGAGGATAGTTTCAAGATATTCCCAAAGAAACTGTACATGCAGATTGAGGTAATTGTTTTACATGTCTAAATGTGTCTTTGGAGAAAATATGATCGCGCGATCGCTATTTAGATTCAGAATCACACATTAAACAAAAGGCTACTACAGTGGCTGCTGAACAAAATGTAAAATAAACAGCTTTCAGAAATCAAACTGGAAAATCAGCCCAGACAAAAAGTATTCCTGTCTGCAAGTTAAATCAGTACTAAAATGATCTCGCTCCAACCTGCTGCTTATTTTTTTGCAGTTGGAATTTTACACCCGGATAGCCACGTTTTGCCAGGTGCCCTCAGGTAACCAAGCTTTGGGGGCTGTTTCTAATCGATTACTTGGCAAAGCTTACGCTTCATACCAAATCAGTGGATGCAGACGTGCAGTTTCAATGTATGGGCAAGTCAACTGCAGGAGGGGGGGGGGGGGGTGGGGTGTATACTTGCCTTTAACAGATGACAGCACCCTGTTTTAGTAAGGAAGCAAGTACCACTATTTTTAGGCTTCATAGTTGTTCTGAAATACTGTCTACTTAGGTTTATTTAATGTTTAAACAGGTCTGTAAGTGTCCGTGAAATCCTAATTATATTCCTTAACCTATCCATGAAAAATATGTAAATCTACCCGCAATTATGCCTGTATGTAATGTATTTGCATTGTTTTTACTGTTTGTATTTATTGTATTATGCCCTGTATTTAATGTATTATGCATTGGTCCTCACTATCTTGTAACGCGCTTTGTGATGGTGGTCCACTATGAAAGACACTATATAAAATAAATATTGATTGATTGATCTCTTTTCTAGTTTATGCAAAAGACAATTTATTTCCCCTGCCTGTTCCTCAATTCAGCAACCTGCTTTTCAACAGAATTCATTGACTTTTCACAATCTCCTCTCTTCAACTCTCTTCAAGAATACATGGCCAACACCCTCGCCCATCTACCTGCTCCTAATTACTACCAGCATTGTATTTTTCTAATCACAATCCTCCGCCGAGGTTATTTCACCTTCATAGTATTGTTAGTATGCCTGGAGCGGGGTCCATCTCTCCAATAGACCACCGGAGGTTTCTCTCCTCCCCCCCCCCCCCCCCCCCCCCCCAAAGAAAAAGGGGGGGGGGGGGGGGGTGTCCTCTCCATTGAATGTTGAGATTAGTAAAAAAAAAAAAAAAAAAAAAAAAAAAAAAGTTTTGCACTGGTGACACAGTTGCGGGCTGCCGGTGTCACAGGAAATAAGTTAGCCGTGAAATAATTTTAGACGTTAAAGGCAAGGTTCTGTGGAAATTTATCCAAGATTTTACAGATGCCATTTCTATTTTTTTTTTTGAGAAACGAAAACAGGTTGAAGTTTAACTAAGTTATTATTTTCACGGTAAAAAGCTTGGTTGTTTTGTATTTATTTATTATTTTTTTAATAAATGTTATGGGGAAGTGGGTACAAACACATTTATTGATACAGAGAATACTGTTTTTGATGTTTTAATCAAGTCTACATGTGGGAATATCGAAACCTGTTTTAATATATACAGAACACATATAAGTTTTTAGTGAAATGTGGTATTTTAAGAGATATATAGATAGATCATTTGAGAAACGTACAAAATGATTGGCTTCCTATACATATTTTCATACGATAATACGAAGAAACACGCAGATTTCATATATTGATGTGTATATATATATACACATCTGTATTATGAATGATAAATTAGAGTGCAGTACTTACAGATTGATGCTTGTGATGTGGTCTGGTTTTGTTTTTTGTATATTTTATGAAAAATAAATTGTTTTAGATTTTGCGCCTTTTTTGGGGTGAGCCTGGGCAGTATACATTATAGAGGGGAGAGGTTTGTGACTTGACAGCTGTAATAATCTAATTGCACATTAAAAGAAATCTTAATGCTCAATTGTTTCTGAAATGTCGTAACCAATATAGAGAATATCATGTTTATTTCTCTTTCAGTAATATTTGTACAAAGAAAACCTATAATGTAAATATCTGGCGATAACAAACTTAAAACTCTGATGATGGTTTAAACTGGGAATGTTAAATAATAGATATTGTCATATTATTTAAAAAGTGTTATTATAATGATTTAACACAAATATAATCCACATAAAAATAAATCACACGACTACGTATTTGTACTAGTTTAAAGTTAACCGCTATTATTTAAAAAAATATATGATACAATAAAAAGTGTTATTAATATTATAACAATGTGTTTTTGATTTTAACCAGATATGATGTAGCTTTAATAAAGATCCTCGCAACATTTTTAAAAGTAAAACAATTTTCTGAATTAAAATTTACCGACAGAAAATTCAGACGGCTTAACATTGCCTTTAAATTCTAAAATTCACCCGTGCGCAGAAAGGCTCAAAAAGGCAAAAGGCTAACTTATTTCACGGCTAACTTATTTCCCGTGACACCGGGGGTCTCTTTTGGGGATAAGTGAAGCTCACTTCCTAACCTTAGAAGCCCAGCTGCTGCTGGCTTCGTCCTCTATAAGGAAGGTTCTTTGTGAGTCAAGTGGGAGGCCTGGCCAAATTTATCGCTGTCATCTTCCGATTTCTTTTCTTTAGATTCCCTTGGGGGAAGTATCTGTTGCTTTCCAGTTCTTCCCTGTCATCAATTCCCAAAGTCTCTTCCTCCATGCAGTCCTCGATAATGATCAGTGAATACATGACTGTGGCTTCAGATAAACCACAGAAATTAATAGAAAGAGAATTCTGTCCAAGATAAAATTCTGGAATTAAATATTTGTTCTTTACATACAGTGCCTATAGTAAGTATTTACCCCCCTTGGACATTTTCACAATTTGTTGTGTTAACACATTAAATATTATGAGATTGTTTTCCCTTTGATTTACACAACCTACTCATCACTTTGAAGAGGCAAGATAATTTTTATTATGAAACAACAGTTAATGAAAAATAAAAACAAATGAAATGTCTTGGTTAGATAAGTATTCACCCCCCTAAGTCAATACTTGATCGAACCACCTTTGGCAGTAATTACAGCTGTGAGTCTTTTGGGGTAAGTCTCTACCAGGTTTGCACATCTGGATCATGCAGTATTCGCCCATTCTTCTTTACAAAATTGTTCAAGCTCTGTCAAGTTGGATGGGGATCGTTGGTGGACAGCAATCTTCAAGTCTTGCCACAGATTCTCAATTGGACTCAAGTCCGAGCTTTGAGTGGGCCACTATAGGACATTCACTTTCTTGTTTTTAAGCACTCCAGTGTCGCTTTGGCTGTGTGTTTGGGGTCATTGTCCTGCTGAAAGGTCTTAGGTCTTTTGCTGACTGAAGCAGGTTTTCCTCAAGGATTTGCCTGTATTTAGCTCCATCCATTTTGCCCTCTACGCTGACAAGCTTCGCAATCTCTGCCGATGAAAAACATCCCCATAGCATGATGCTGCCACCACCATGCTTCACAGTAGGGATGGTGTTACCTGGGTGATGTGCTATGTTGGGTTTGCGTCAGACATAATGCTTTGCATTTAGGCCAAATAGTTCAATTTCAGTCTCCAGCATGCCTTTTTGCAAATTCCAAGCAGGATTTTCCATGTTTTTTTTTTTCAGAAATTGATTCCTTCTTGCCACTCTTCCATACAGGCCAGATTTGTGGAGTACCTCAGCTATTGTTAACACATGGACAGTTTCTCCCATCTCAGCCATGGAATGCTGTAGGTCTTTCAGAGTTGTCATTGCCTCTTTGGCTTCTCTGACCAATACCCTTCTTACCCGGCTGCTCAGTTTGGGAGGACACCCTGCTCTAAGCAGATTCTGGGTGGTGCCGTATACCTTCCACTTCTTAACGATTGACTTGATTGCACTCGAAGGGATATTCAATGCCTTTGACATCTTTTGATAACCCTCCCCTGATCTGTGCCTTTCCACAAATTTATCCCAGAGTTGTTTTGAAAGCTCCTTGGTCTTCATGGTAGTATCTTTGCTTTGAATGCACTACCCAACTGTGGGACCTTACAGAGACAGGTGCATTTAATCTGAAATCATGTGAACCACTTTTATTGCACACAGATGGACTACATTTAATTAATTGTGTGAATTCTGAAGGTAATTGATTGCACCTGAGCTTATTTAGCAGTGTCTTAGCAAAGGGGGTGAATACTTATCTAATAAAGACGTTTCAGGTTTTTATTTTTAATTGATTTATTTTTTCACCTCCTCATTTTTTCACACATCACAAGTGTTGAGTAGGTTGTGTAAACCAAAGGCAAAAAAATCCCATTAAATGCATCAAGATTTCAGGTTATAACACAACAAACTGTGAAAACGTCCAAGGGGGGTGAATACATACTATAGGCAGTGTATATGATTGTGTTATGGAGCTACTTAATTGAATCAATGTGCATGAACAGTTGAGTTGCTGATCTAATTACAAAGTGGTTATCAGCTGGGCTTTATTCATTCTGTTGTATGATAAATAAATAGATGGATATGGATATTTGTGATAAATACCTATACCTATAAACACGAGACTAAACTCACAGCCCATATATATATATATATATATATATATATATATATATATATATATATATATATATATATATATATATATATATATATAATTTTTAAAAGCTGTTTCGACATGCATGAGCTAATAAGCTAAGAAGTAATTTTCCACATTGAGCATTAAGAAAACTGATAATGTAGTTATATTAAGCATGTATTTATTTATATTGATAATCCAGGTCTGGCAATGGAACCTGAAACAATGTGATTGGTTGACAAATATTCCAGGTGTCTGTATATTGGATGGATATGAACAGTTGAAGCCTTGTCACATATTCAAAATCACTGTGCTGCCTCACAGAATTTAAAGTACTGGTAGCCATCTTGTTTACAATTACAGATGTACAGTAACTATAGAACTGAGTGACCAATTACCAGCAAAAATATCCCAAAAGTAGGAACTACACATGCTGATTTGGATGAAGAACAATTCAATGAACTGGAAGACGGCAAAATTGTCTCAACTGTGGAAAATGCATATCTTAAGAAAATCTTTATAAAATACTAAAGGATCTCTATGTAAATGTAAGAAATTCCCATGGAGAAGAATATAACATTTCAAGCTACAGTCTCCGAGCTGGAATAAACTGCTGTCTAAATGAAACAAAAATGGGGGAATCTGTCAATATACACACTCACCCCAACTTTGTCACTTCATATAATGTCTTTTTAGCAGTTTGTAAATGCTACAAAAAAAAAAAAAAACACTAAAAGACACTTGTGCACATTCTCCACTCCTCTCTGACACAGACCTTAAAAAAAAAAAAAAAAAAAAAAAAACTTGAAAAAAAAAAAAAGCAAAAACTTCTATAAAATAAATAAATACAGGCAGTTTACTGTATGTAACATTTGTTTTTTATGTACTGTTTTTAATATTTATTTTTCCAATTAGATATGCTTGTTGTTGTTGTTGTTTGATTCATAGCGTAACAAATGAATTGCTCAAAATGTAGGAACAAGTATTTCTGCGGATATTATATTTGTTTTCACAAAAAAATCATAGCAATGTAGTAAAATACAGAACTGACTATTCAGAAAGAAGACATCCACTTAGTAGTAAAAATAACTGTTTATTGGTTGTGAAAGATGGCACATGAACAATTGGCACATGATGGCACATGAACAATTAGCAAACAGATATGCCCGACGTGAACATATATACATATTACATAAAAATACATATAACCGACAGATACAGAAATACATATAACCGACAGATACATAATACATTCACATTACAATTTGGCCCATGGTCTTATCCATTGGAGCTCGATGCTGGCCGAGCTGAGATGAATGCAATACAGTGATTAAGAATGGCTCGGCCAGCGGGCAGGACAAGTGACACTTGTGGCCACCTTCCCCCTAGACAAGGTACGCTGCAGGGGAGGCAGGGAGGAGGAGGACCAAACAAAGAAACGACAGGGGTTTGTGGGCAGAGAGACCTATTTAACTGGTGAAACTGGTAACATGAGATTGATGGGTGGAGTCTCCTTTCGAAAGACAACAAGTTTTTCTTTCTGCTTTTTTAAAAAATAAATGGCCATACCAGCACCTTATTAAAAATAATCCCTTTCTGTTAAATGTCATTGATATACTAAAACCTCCAAAATGTGTGATACATAATTTTAATATAAAATATGCATGTTTGTATAAGCCAACTGCAGGTTGCAATGTTTTTTTTTTTCTTTTTCTTTTCGTCATTCCTCTGATTAAATACAGGTATTAAGGTAATAAATGCATTTAGGGGCAACAGAAAAAGTGGGTACTATCAAAATAATTAAAATGTAATAAAAAGTAAAAAAAAACAAAGCAAAAAAAAAACAAAAAAACAATGTATTTACACTTGAGGTTTGATTCAGCTGCAAAAAATTGCTTGGCTTCCCAGTTTGCGGTTTCTCTTATTCAGCATCAAGTCAAACAATTATTTACACTTAAGGCACCACAAAATGAGAGTAGAGATATAACAAAGAGATGTTTAACCTCTTTCTCAGGGGACTGAAGTTACCATTTCCACGAATGAAAATATGATGTATTTTGTCATTTGTTATTTGAAGCATCTTGCCCAGATATTTGTAAGTATACAAGTCGTTATTGTTTTGTTGTTGTAAACAGCTCATTTTATATTTGGGTTATTTGTTGTGTTATTGTTTTTTAAACACTACCAAATGCGGATTCTACTACACTTAAATGAATATGTTTTTGTACCACATTAAAATGACACTCTCTACAAGAATTTTGTTTTAATGTTTAGCAACTGGAGGGCATTGTGAATATTTGTTTTAATGCCAACATTTATCCTGCCTTAGCTAATGCTGCTCACAAAAATACAATCTTGCCCATGGCTGTTGTGTGACATGACAAGTTTATTTAAAAATGTAAAGCTTTACATTCATTGCTAATGTTAAATGATTTAAATCAAGCACTTTCTTGAGCTAGACGGAAGGTTTTTGGTAATTAATTATTTAAAAAGAGCACATAAATTATTCCTGGTGAAACTCTAAACAGCAGGACGTCAGTGGTTTCTGCAACATTCATTTAAAAGCTCTGAAAAGTGCATGCAGTCATTTTGATCAGAAAGACGGTATGAACAGAAAAACAGAGATGAACAGCATCACTGTCAAGTTCCTACAAACCGTTTTGGGAATGACTATGAATGTTGCCTAGAGAAAAAACAAAATATGCAAACATATGACAGAAATAGTTTTGTCAGTTCCTCCTTGCCATAAATATGCAATTAAGTGTACTGTATATTTTAGGAACACATCAATATTTATTACCTTTGTAACAATGTGATTTTGTCTATTGCTGCACATTGCTTGACCACACATGCCAAGCCATTTTTTGACTTTTTATTTTTTATTCTTTATTTTTTTCTTACACCTATAATCACTTAGTACATTTATTAGCACATACCAAACCATAGACCATATTCTATTATTTAACAGACACATGTTTCGGCTAGTGCCTTCATCATTGTAATCTAATCGATTTAGTGTTTGATTTGATAAATGTATACCCCGCTGGGATAATCCATCCCTGGGTTTTATTTGAGCATTTTAGAGCACTGGAGAATACCCTTGGGTTGCATTAATAATCTATTTTCAGGAGTAATGGATAGGTGATTGATGCAATCCGTGGCATATCCCTGCACCAAAGTTAAGTCCCTTATTAGTTTTAATTGATACTGTGTTTATGAAATTATGGTTGATTTTACAGTTTACATTACAATGTGGCACTGTAAATGCACCAGACATTATTTAGCATTAGTCAAACGACAGCAACATTTTGTAATGCCTAAATGCAACATCATAAAACAACCTAATTATTTTGATGATACAATAACAATTCTAATTAAATTAAGAACAGAATGTATGATATTTGTAATTACTAAATTGCATTTAAATACATTTATACACATAAAATACACTTTCTAAAACTTTTTTTTTTAAGTATAACATTGTGAAATTTTTTCGAATGAAAAAAAAAACAAAAGTGTGACCCGCACAGCAGTGGTCTAACTAGGTGTGGGAATTTTCTGCTGCCTTTGTTACAAAGGTACTGTAGGTTTCTAACAGCAAATGGCTACAACAGCATTTTGACTGTCCATGTGATGGTGCAGGTGAATGCCTGCAAGCCATTGACCTCTGCTCCAGCCTGTGTTTCCTTGCCATCAAAGTGTGATTTTTAAGCAGTAAAAAAGTGTGAGCTATCCCTGCTCCTTGTTAAAAAACTAATTGCCCATTAAAAAAAAAATACAACAGTAACAGTATCAAAAACATAGGTGTTTAAGCAACTATAATGGAATACTGTGGTATTTTATGTATGTGAAAACTTAAAGAGAAATGACAAATTACAGGCCCTATTAAAAAAAAAAAAAAAAAAACAACAAAAAAAAAAACCCAACAATAATAAGTTTAACTTCATGATAGATAGAGAGACTCTCTCTCTCTCTCTCTCTCTCTCTCTCTCTCTCTCTCTCTCTCTCTCTCTCTCTCTCTCTCACTATATATATATATATATATATATATATATATATATTTGTAATTACAAATAATTACACACACACACACACACAATACATGCATATAAAGAAACATATAAATATCATAAATCATTAGAATAATCTGTTACTTATAGTACATACAAAGGTGCCCCTCTTGAAGAGTATTGTCAGCAAATCTGTGTCCAAAATGAATATAAAAACAGGAACCTCAGAAATGCCTGATGACGTCACATCATGTATTATTAAGTGGCATACAAATATGAAAATATCAAGGGTCTGTATTAGTTTAGTTCAGGCTTGTTAATTGTGTGAAAACAAAGAACAATAAAACAAAGCCACGTTGGAATGACTTTGCCAGAACAGTCTAGTGTAAGTGATTAACTGGCTTTTTACTGGTCTCTGTTTTTTTTTTTGGTGTGTGTGTGTGTTTTTTTGTTGTTGTTTGTATGAAACACCAATTAACAATGTGTTCTCTTCTGACTGACTCGCCTCTTACTGGAGACAATTAATCCATTCTAGTGAGGTGACACTTTCCTTTGATCTTCAAATAGCTTTTCCAATTACTTTCTTCTGGCATGTAAACGGACCAAGGTGAATGCATTGGTGTCAGTGTCCTTCCATGCTCCAGTTTGTTGGTGTGGAGGGCAGTCACAGTATACTGTACTGGACCAAACAATAGACTTCTCAGCGCTGCACTTCATTTTAATTCCTTGTGTCAGCTGTTAATTAGGTCTGTATCACATAATGAGGTATTTGTTTAAATGTAGACACAATTTCAGCATGAGTGAGATGGTATAATGAAAGAAGCCATATCTCTTGGGTTATGTTATAGGCAGCAACATATCCATCAGCGGTTGAAGAGGAAGAAGGAAAGTGACAGGCCAGTCCGTGCCCCGCAGTGGTTTCTTTTTAGCTCTATTGAAATTTGTAATCGGTTCACTCCAGCTGAACCCATCCTTCTTTATTGAGCACACACAAAACCACGTGGCCTCATGTCCCTACTTCAAATAAGGAAGACTGCATCTCTAGGACATCTGTACCTTGCAGCAATTTCTTCGCTGCATGGATTTAGCATGCTCTGAGCCGCTTCCAATCTGTTTACATGAAAAACACGCTGAAGCTAATTAATAGTCGCTACCAGCTAACTTTGTTTTGTTAGTGCTGCTAATGACCTCCAGAAGGAAACATCTAATGTTTGTTTTGACCACTGAATAAATGAATTGCAAAATAAATTGAGCTGATGTCATAAGTGACCAAATAGAGCACTGCACTTTTTCTCTTTTCATTGATTGATTGATTTGCACTGATTGTTGTAATTTTGCTGTGATTGTTTGGTTGCTTTTATTTTATATTACTTACTATGTTCAGTTTTTTCTTGGTGTGATTACTATTTCATTGACTTTATTATTAGTACACCCGTGACCAAATTATAGAACTGATTGAGGAACATAATTGCATCACCTGTTACCCATTACCTCATTTGATTTCTAACTGCCCTATAAAAGGTGTGCTGTTAGCACAGTGCAGGGAGAGAGCAGGACAGACTGTTGCTCGTGGGCCTAGTCCAGGAAGTGGATGAGAACAATTGTTAGTGGAAGAGTCAGCAAAAAGAACCTGGAAAAGTTGGACAAAGAGATAAAGGGAAGTTACAACCAAGTAATACTACTTTTGTTTGAGTGGTGAACCCTGTCTTGCTTGCAGATAAGTGCGCAGGTCTATAATAACTTTGTGCTATGGCCTCTTTTCTCATGATGTACCGGGACCCTCCCTGCATATTTGTACAATTGAACTTGTTTTTTTTTTTTTTTTTTTTTAAATCTAAGCCAACTGTTTTAGTAAGAATTGCTATTTTAGATAGATGTTGCATTTTTAGTTGGGATTGTATTTTTATTGTGTAAATTGCTCCTTTGCTAAAAGTAATCGTGGCTATTCATTGCAATAAAAATTGAAGCTTCCTTACCTGTGTTGTGGTCCTTGGATGTTCACCAGGGGGTTGGGGGTTAATGTCAGAGTTCCAAAAGAACCTGTAGAGACAGTGAAAAATGGGAGGGTTAACTTTTGTACATTTAGTTAACAGTGTTTGCTTTATTGTTAGATCTCGGCCGGTTTGATGCATTAAAGCATGGGCCATTGACCACCTGTGTTAAGTTGTAATGTATACATTGTCCACTGGTTTATATTCTGAAATGTAATCAATTGGTTGTACATAATGAAAAGATACAAAAATCTAAAACTCATTCTTCCACAGTGCAAGACCGGCAATTTAGTTTGCTGTCATGTGTGGCTTTTAACTTCCATTAATAGAACACTGTCATTCTGGACACATTAAGTATTGCCTGGCATTCTTTTCAGGTTAACCGAATGTATAAATAGGGTGATTGAGACACTTTCATTCAATGATATGTATTTAAATCAGAAGAGCCACATGCAGTTCATACCCACAAGGCAAACAAGAAGTTAATCATCCTACTTTCATCTCCCTGTCAGCAGCACTTGGTGAAGCCTGCAAATGGATGACGCGGTACTGGCGTTGCTGAAGGGAATGCAAGCTAATTAAAGTGCAAAGACTGTCTTTGCCAGAGCATCAAATTCACATTTACGGAGGCAGGCTGTGCAAAGGGGTTGGAAAGTAGATACTCTAAATAACTGCCAAAAGAATCCTATTTTTAAAAAATGTAAATGGTGTCTAGAAATAGACTGTTTTAATGTGGAAATCCACTAAAGGAAGCCATGCAGTGTTTTTACAATGGCAATCAAGGCTGGCGCGAAGTGCAATAACAGAGAAATGCTGCAAAAGAACAGCTAATCTGCCTACATCTATAGCTTGTACAAATGGGAACAATGTATGGGTCCAAGTCTGGTCACTGAAGGTAGAGGTTACCCTTTATAATTGCTTCCTCAACTATCAATCATGTATAATTGACAGAAGGTCACGCAGTAAGTGTTGGGATACTGTAATTGTTTTGCACCTGTACTTCAGAACAATATAATGATTGTTGTAAACTGAGCCATTCTAGATTTCTCAAATGCAACGTTTCTATAAAGTTCTGGATGGGTAGCAATCCTTCCAACTCCCTGGGTTCAGATTGGTTCTGGTTTTTATTTTATTTTTTTCCTCCAAGTTTGTCTAACCTTTTTAATAACCATAAATAAAAGCCAACTTTTAAAAAAAAAAAAAAAAAAAAAAAAAAGCACATTTGTTCTTGTGTTAGAAAATTTGAGGAAAAACTAAAAGACCAATATATAAAGGAATAGACTGCCTGCCACTGAACTTGGTATGGTACTACAAAAAATAGTATGCATCTGTGAGTGGTATGTGGATTTCTAAATGACAATTTACATCAGAATGGGAATAAAATAAAATAGCAATACAGCAACAGTCCAATGTATTTGAGCAATGACTAGTTTCAAGTAGGTCTCTAAATATTGAAACAGACTATGTTTAATAGTTCAGAGTAACTACTGTAAGCTGACCCATATTTCTTCACCTCTTATAATAATATATTGGTATTCTTAATCAAATAAAATGTTTATTGCTGCAATGAATAAATAAAGCCCACTTAATTATGATGTAGTCTGTTGTGTACATTAGAGATATTAATATGATTAAAGGATTCAATTAAACTAAGTGTTTTCTCTCCTTTTTGAAAGCAGGCTTCTTTGATTGAAACAAGGTTGGAAAGAAGTAGATACAGCAGGTATTTGCCTAAATCAGAACTGTATCTGCATTGTTTAGTGTTTAAAACACACTTGTTTTTAAAATTTTAAAACAGTTTTTTTTTGTTTTTTTTTTTGTATTCACATACCTACATACATGTATACACGTAAAGTTAGTAACACACACAAAAAAGTTCTAGAATGATGGTGGATCTAAAATGTTCTAAAATCAAATTTCAAATATATAAACCGGATCTCTTTTGCACAGTTTGTATTGTAAATAGTTTACTAATAATTGGGTGGATATATTGCTCTTGGGGGGACCCCAGCTGGATGCATAGTTAAAATAGGATATTTAGATACACCACTAGATCATTGAAATAGACCACGGCAGACCCCTCATCTTTAATAGCTTACTATGAGTTGTTTTCTTGTTTATTAGAAAATAAATAATAATAAATAGCAGTCCAATGGTATTTGAGCAATGATTGGGCATATTAGTTTCAAGTAGGTCTCTAAATATTGAAACAGACTATGTTTAATAGTTCAGAGTAACTACTGTAAGCTGACCCATATTTCTTCACCTCTTATAATAATATATTGGTATTCTTAATCAAATAAAATGTTTATTGCTGCAATGAATAAATAATAGCCCACTTAATTATGATGTAGTCTGTTGTGTACATTAGAGATATTAATTTAGATTAAAGGATTTACAGCATTAAACTAAGTGTTTTATCTCCTTTTTGAAAATAGGCTTCTTTGATTGCTAAACAAGGTTGGAAAGAAAATAGATAACAGCAGGTATTTGCCTAAAAAGTATTACAGTAATTGGTTTATACAGTCTTGTATATTCTGACATGCTAAATTATTGTTTTTAGGCAGTTTTTTTTTTAGTTATTGAATCCTTTCAGATCAGGGTAGAAACATAAAGCAATAAATAAATAGTGTGTATTTGGTGTTAATAAGTGCACTTGTTTTTAACAATTTGCAAAACAGTTGTTTTTTTAATAATAATAAATAATCTATTTTTATATAGCGCCTTTCATAGTGGACCACCATCACAAAGCGCTTTACAAGATACAAGACTTTTTTCAGTTGCAGAGTCACTTACAAAAATGTCTTACCCGAAAGACGGAGCACAAGGAGGTTAAGTGACTTGCTCAGGGTCACACAACGAGTCAGTGGCTGAACTGGGATTTGAACTGGGGACCTCCTGGTTACAAGCCTGTTTCTTTAACCACTGGCCAATAAAGCATCCAGGAATGAAAAGGCTTGTCTACTTGCTGATCCCTACTGCTCATGTAGGTCTGGAGTTAACCTCTGTCTTGCTATTGTCATGCTGATCTCAATGTGGACCAAAACAAATTGTTTGATGTAAAATTTTCTAAAAGTCATTTGGATCGAAGAACCGTCTGCATATGAGAACTGCCCAATAACTTTTGTTTTTATGTAAATCTCACAAAAAGGCTATTCCATACTTGAATCAATTTCTGAACCAAAACATAGTTTACCAAATCAAACTAGTACAATAGAATAATTTCTTCAAACAGTATATAAACCGGATCTCTTTTGCACAGTTTGTATTGTAAATAGTTTACTAATAATTGGGTGGATATATTGCTCTTGGATCGTTGGATCACACAGTGTAATTCTCTAGTTACAAATTACTAGCTCTCTTACTATACAGCCTTATATTTTCCAGAATACAGTTTATTATATTCCATACAAATTAACTATTTCTATGCCATATTTGAAAAAAATACCAACATATTCTTGGATAAACAGTGGACTACAGTGGAAAACCCTTTTTTTTTTTTTTTGTAGCCATTGCCAAGTGAAGTCCAATGACCATTTATTTTAGAGCGTGTTTTCAAGAAATAAACTAAATAAAACACAAGCGTTACCTTTCGGTTTTGTTACATTTTGGGTAAAGGCCTTGTTGGAAACCCTAGTAATACACATTATATCATTGCAATATTAACTCACACTATTAATTATGTAAAAGTTGACCTTCCTTCAATATAGAAATAGTTAAATAATTGGAACTGAAATATGACGTTACTGGTTTAAAACAAATGTTGTTAATTATGCATTGCCATTTCAAAGAACTATATTGCTTTTAGTTGAAAATTACTTTTTTTGTGGCTGTTATATGACAAAAAGAAACAGATGGCTTGTTACAGGTCAGTGTATAGCAAAGTGGAATACAAAGATATACTGTAAGTTGTGTGTTTTTAAAAGACTAGAGGGAATTGGAGAGTCCTCTTGAGTGGAACACGAATGCCAGCAAGCTGTCTGAGAGTACATTGACTTTTGGCTAATACATTTTATAAACTGTATTAATGTCTTAGTGATTTGGCAGTAGCATTGTACCATTTCTGACCAACTGTCGCAATCACTTGGAGCAAGCCGCACAAAACATTATGTATGATTCCTGAATCATACTTTGTGAACAGACTCCGCAGGAAGTCATCATGTAGCATACTCTGATATAGGGAAAAAGAATAATCACTTGTTTTTAGAACAGCTAAAGTGAACCAATGTCATGACAACCTAACTTCTTGTGGGATCGTCTTGTGTAGCCTTTTATGGTTCACACATTTTGTTATCCGTTGCTACAGGCAAACACCTTCTCTTAAAATGTGAATCTCAATTGTTATCATAACCGGTTGGAGACATCTTCATGAACAGTATCTTTACCTTGCGGAACCTAATTTTCTTGTGAGACTGTAGCCATTATCAACAGATTTCTTGTGGAGCTGTCAGGAGCCAAAGTTGATTACTTTTGAGTATAATTGAATTTACAGCTGAGAAAAGTCTAATATTAATCCCACCCTAGTGCAATTTTAAAGTGCATGTCATTTTCTTTGCATAGTGCTCAATAACTAGAAAAAATAATACAAAATAAATTATAATAATTATTATTATATTATTATTAATAATAATAATAATAATAAATCAGAACTGGTGGATAGGGAAAGAATACAAAATGAATATCCTTTCTTCATATCTGCATGAAAAACACTACAAACGTAGGCTCACAAAGCAAGCTTTAAAGGACATTTTCAGCAACCTGTATACATAAGTATATAGGGGTATGGGTCAATAACTGACCTCAACTTTATTTTACTGCATGAATCTGAAGCCAGAACCATAATCATCAACCCCATTTTAAAAAAACTTAATATATTGAGTTTATTTAAAGCCCTACTTAATATCTCACAAAATTTATGTTTTTATACTGTAAATCAGTATATAAAAAGATAATAAATAAAGAAACTGTATTTTGGTGCAAACACCCGGCTAAATCTGACCCTCAGTATCAGATCCATTATCAGAACATGAGCACCCTAGTTTGAGGTAAAGGAAAAGGCAACTTGTCAGAGAGTAGTACAGTAATGGTAAGAGTAGGAAGAAACTGCTGACACTAAATTGAATTTCTTCTACCTCCAGCTCAGTTGTTTCTTCTCAGGTTTATACCATTACCGCAATTGTCTTGTTGCCATCACAAAAAATTACCTTTGCTTTTGCATTTACTTCAAAAAGCGTCAGGCAGTTTCAGATCAAAACCTCAGTAAAAAGGGAAGTAAACAAGAATGTTTATGTCAGTTTTTCACTATGCTTTCTGGGAGATATCTTATAAAGGTGAGTGTCTAATATACACAGCAGCACTGTAAAAACCTTTTACATTACTTCTGAGGGTTTTTTTTTTCCTTCAAGCTTTTATACAAAAAAAAGTTTTTCATTTTTCACCTTTAGAACCATTGGGTATAACTAGTGATATAACATGAAAGTGATACAAGTGAACATAGGGTGGAATATGCCATAATTGAAGAATTAAATCCATGTCAAATATATACCATATATGAATATATAATGTTGACTCTATTGAAAAACAATCTTATTAAACAATTACACAAAATACTAGTGCAGTACAATGACTTAAGAATATGTCTATGATTTTAAACTTTAAATTGCCATTTTCTTTTATTGTCTGCTAACACATGTTTAGAGTTTAGGGCTTAGAGTCTGTGGAAATAAGCCTCAATGCAAGATGGCACACTCACTTTATATCAGCTTGTAGACTGCCTAATGACTGTTTGCCAACTGACATAACTGTGGCGTTAGACAATTCTGCAGGCTTGCTGACCGTACATTCACCTCACAATTTTAGCTACAGGGTTTCTCAAACTAACCTACATAGCGACTTGCTGCTCTGTTAACTTCAAGACACAGATATTATGAGGATAGTTTACAAACAGTACATTTGATTTAAAAACTTTCTTCTACATCAGACCATCTCCATAATTTTAGAAATGATATTATGAAAATATTTTGAAAACAAAAACAAAACAAACAAACAAAAAAAAAAACACGCAGGCAAACTTTGTGCAACAGAAGCATCCTTTTGTAAATGAGTGAGTTCAAATCAAACACCTTTGCATGCAATACACTACAATACGGGAGATGTTAAAATTAAAACCGTTTCATCAACCTGCCATGTGGATAGAGACTTGTTTAAGACATAAGTGAAAAACAATTACTTTTATGTTATTATAATTCAGCCTTATATCATTAAACTACAAGTTAGGTTAGTTGTTGTTTCTTTGTGAGTTTTTCTTTTATATATATATATATATATCTTTTATATAGCCACTTTCATAGTGGACCACCATCAAAAAGCACTTTACAGAGGTAGGCTGTGAACTGTGCATTATATTTTAACATCTCATCTGCAGGATGAAGCAGAAGGAGGTTAAATGACTTGCTCAGAGTCACACAGTGAGTCAGCCAGTGGCAGAGGTGGGATTTGAACCGGTGATCTTCTGGTTACAAGTGCTGGACTTTAACCACTGGACGACACTGCCTCCTTAATATATATAAGTGAACAATATTTGACAGCTTTTAAAGTGTTCATTACAGAACCTCACTGTCAATGAAGGTTAATACTTCAAGTGGAACAGTATAAATTGAATAAAATGTATTCTTAGCAGAAGTTTCAATGGAATCATTTAATGGATTTCACAGATTATTTATCATGGCTCTGAGTTCTTTTGCTCCAATACCCTAGTTATTCTCTTTTTTACCCAATTCTGATCTAGTTTTGAGCTTTTGAATTGAACATAGTTCCTAACTGCGTTCAAATGCATATATTTTAAGTGAGAACAGGCAGGGCTAGAACAGTTTAGTAAGGTTACTTAATATAATGTATAGTTCACAGCTCATATGATACATCCATATGCGATGAAAAACGTGAGTCGAGATTCCTAGAGAATTAAATCGGCAAGGTAATCCAAGATTGAAATTTCATACAAAAAGATAGCCCTCTGTCCTTGAAATACATTCATATTAAAGCGACAGTGCTCTGGAAATAAGTGATTTGGATATTGCTTTATGGGAATAGTATTATTAGCATTACAGTGCAGTTGGAATTATGCGTTATTTCTTTACTGTACTTTGAATAATAGTATATAACAAGACTCGCAGATGTTCAGCATGCTTTTCCAGAGCTCCCTGATGATGGCAGCAATTATGTAGGATGGAAATACCGATGATACATTACTACATTCTATAAGTATACTATGTTTACACCCAAGAGGATGTAGGCTGCCAAGGAAAACTATGTATTATTATTATTATTATTATTATTATTATTATTGAAGTATACTATAAAAATAAAGTGAAAGTGAAAATGTATGATTTAACACATTCTGAAAATTACTTGTACAGTGGCAATAGATATAATTTGCTGAATGAAATCTCCTTCCGAGTTTGCTTATTGGTGATTTGTTAACTGTTCAGTCCTATTATGTTACAATCGTTAAAGACAAATTGTAAATATATATTTCTTGCATATAAATAACTAAAGCCTTCAATTTTTTACGCAGCAGTTACATGAGTCCCAAAATCTCACATTTGAAGAGACCATTCTGTACTTCTGTGATTGAGGGCAATAAAAATAAGCAAAATGTGAAAGACTTATTTTGGAAATTGTCAGCAAACTAATGTTGATGTTGTGATTCGGGAAAACTGCTTTAAAAAGCAGAAGGGGGTCTGTTGAAAGAGACAGCTGTAAGGTGACAGTTGTACGCTGAAATTGCGACTGGCAAAACATAAAAGTATTTTCAAATAAAGAATTGTATAGGACAAAGCTATTGTTAAAGTACTTTATTCTGCATTTTCTCAACATGCTTTTATCTGTGTAGATGTATACTTTATCTTTTGAACAGGATAGTGTTAGCTGCTTTTATTTGTTTTGTAAACAAACAGAAAATTGATTTTTGAAGATTGATTATACAGTTGGATAAAAACAAATAAACAACCCAATTTGTGTTACGTGTATATTTCTAAACTGTAATGTAAACTACATGCACAGTAGGTTGCTATTCAGACTTAAAAATGGAAATCATCATTAGAATTAATAGTGAGCATATTTAGCCATTTTAGAAGTTGGCAATAAAACCTTACTGCATATGACTATTGGTGTTGGTCCCCCAACACCCAGCCACCCCCCCAAACTGCCATATATATATATATATATATATATATATATATATATATATATATATATATATATATATATATATATATAAAAAGCGGCATGTGAGTCATTCTGACCTAAATCTGCCATTTGGAAATTACAGCTTCTCTTACTGTCCACTTCAAAGAGAAACTGTTAAGACGACAGATGAAACTGAATTATGACCACAAGGCTGATCATACTTACTTCAAATAATTTGGGTTTTAAGGAGGTTTGATATTCCAGGCCAAGAGGTGGAAACTAACGAGTCAGCAACAGGGTTGAGACTATATTTAAAAACTGGAAAACTGGGTGGATTGTGTAGTTTGGATAGAACACAAATAAAGAAATAAAGAAATAAAGAAATAAATACACATTGATCCCTTAATCCACAATACTTTTTCATTTGTATGTATCCACTTAAACACATGGTTTTTTCATAATCTTTATGTATGTACAGTTTGCATGTACAGTACTATATGTATGTGTTTATACATGCATTAATTCAAACAGAATTGCAGAATGTTTGCAAGCTATGCAAAGGCATTCATTAAAGATATTTAAGTATCTTTTTTTTTTTTAACCTTTCAGATTAAATTGGTTTCTTATAATGATATACTGTATGTACACAGCAGTTGTACAGCAGCTTTCTGTCTTCCTATAAGTATCATAAACTGAAAAGCATAAAGACCTCAGTGTCCTACATTATAGGACTATGACTGTGGCTTCTCCAGTCGACAGGCATATAGGGAACAGTGACAGTTAAGCTGAAAACAGCTTAGATAAACATCTATCTGAAATCTTTCATCCTATCTTAAGACTTAGACCTCAGATGAAGCTGAATTGCCTTTTCATGCTTTTATCAGCTCGAGATTAGTGTAATTTTCTGTTGCTGTCTGTACACACAGTACTTTTGATGTACTGCAAATTGAATAAAAATGGTGCGTCAAAGGTTTTAACTCGATCTAACCTAAACTGGCACATCACACCAGTCTTAACATTGTTTCTGAAGATTCTAATCACACAGAACTGCTCACTCCCCATCTCTATCCTTGTTTGCCCTAGTAGGTTCCGGATAAAGTAACCCTCAACTATGGAATACTATTCCTTTGATTATGAAGTAGAAAAATTCATGGATTTTTTTTTTTTTTTTAAATGAGTCTTAATAGCCCCTGAGGACTACAGCTGAACCACCCGTGAGATAGAGAAGGTCCAAATCTCTTCTCTTTATCCCAGCGCTGCCTCATTAATGCACCTGAGCCAAAACTGGCAGGCACATTCTCCTCAGAGCTTTGTAGGCAACTCAGTTCATTTGCCTTTTTAACTCATTTTCATCTTTTTGTTAAGGCTGCCAATTGTACCCAATTGTTATTCATTCCCATGCGTTGGTTTATGTCTGTAGCCCACATGCAATGTGTTTCCACTGGAACTAATTTCACCTGAAACCAAATTTTAAACTTCTCTCCACTGAGATGAAAATGGGGCATTCGAGCACAAAAAAAAAGTTTTTTTTTTAAAACATGAGTCATTCTCTTCCATAAGGATACAAAAACAGTGACCAGATATCTGTCCAAAAATACAAAATAAAGTATGAACAGTAAGAAAACAAATCCATACACGTACAATGCAGATTTAGTACATTTTCACAGTCACTTAGTATTCCTTCTAGTTATGGTTATGTCACTCCATAAAGCATTGTTTGCTGTTTTTTTTTTTTTTTTTTTTTTTTTTTTTTTTTTTTTTTTTTTAGTCAGAATTAAATTGTTTCATATTTAACAGATTTGCGGAACCCAAAACATGAGAATTCTAATCTTAAGGATGATATCAAGTACAAAATATTTAGAGCTCCAAACTAATTAATTTGTTGCCTTTTTATTTAACAGATTTATTAATTTATTTATGACTATTCAATAATCTTGTATCACTTCTTTAACATTATTACGAGATAAGTATATCCTTCTTGTTGATTTTAACATATAATCATTTTGTTGTAAACACCTATAAATTTTATAGTAGTATGTGAATATTCCTTAATCTATCTGAAAAAACTAACAGTTGCTAGAGTGTGGACTCTTTTGTTGTATTAACAATTCATGGCCAGTACATTGTTGCTGGGTCATTATTGCAATCTATTGAACATGCCTTTTGGGTAAGCTTCTGGGTAGACATGGATTTAGAGCTTGTATGAATAACTCTGCAATCAGCATACGTTATGTAGTCGTATATATATGATATATATATAATATATATATATTAATATATATATATATATATATATATATATATATATATAATATATATATATATATATATATATATATATAGATCTTTTATTTAACATTATGTAACTATAAAATGATATCACAGTAGTCTACCGGAAGCCATAATAGCAGTTCAGTATTTCATGTTAGATTTTTATTTCACATTTTTCAATTTGTGTCAGTTTTTTGTTAAGTATATGGAAAACAACATGGTATGTAATTCATGACATTATTAAGCAGGTTACATTCGACTTTATGCAAAATGAGTTTATTCTATACGGTGATGCAAAATATTTGTACCTGTACATTCAGAATGTTTTTTTTTTAAATATCCCATCACACTGACATCATCACAAAAAAAAAAAAAAGGACCAAAGTCCAGAAGGATTAGATAGCCTCTGGGCAACTTTAAGTCACAAAGCCCAAAGTGTGCTGTGAAAGTAAAGTGAGCTCACAGCGAGAGCGCAGTGACCGACTGCCAGGCTGAAGCACAAAGCTGTTCATGTTTTTTGCCAATTTCAGGTTAGGAAGACTGATTTAGAGCGACACAGTGATAAATGATTTGAAAAGATGACATAGTTTGCAACTTCCACTGAATCAAATGCTTTATTTGATTTTCATTTTAACAAATTGTGTCCCCACAAAATCTAATTTTGCTGAAAGAATTAATCAAATATATTTTAAAATGAAGTCTGATATATTAAAAACCTTTAGGCTTAGTCTGAATAATGTGAAAAAACAATAAGGAAACAATTGTAACAATGTGAATCTAACAAGAAGCAACCTAGTAGCAGGACAAATATTTTGCTTAGTGTCTGGATAGTTTTATGCAAAACTGTTTTAGTATTCTGCTT
The DNA here is from genome assembly GCF_017654505.1 of Polyodon spathula. Classification (NCBI taxonomy): domain Eukaryota; kingdom Metazoa; phylum Chordata; class Actinopteri; order Acipenseriformes; family Polyodontidae; genus Polyodon; species Polyodon spathula. The sequence goes on from NC_054548.1 coordinate 22,412,604, forward strand.
TTGTGTTTGCTCTGAAATAGAACTTGACTGATCAAATCATATACCTGCAGTCATTCTTTTGGATATGGTAACATAATAGGTTACTACTAAATCAAATAACAACAATTAGTGCTGTGTCTTGCAAAACATAACCTATCAGTCGTGTATGACAAACATAGCCAACTGACTAAGCTTTAGACATCAGACTAATTGTATAATGCAGAAGCCTCCAATTTGTCTGATCTGTTTGTATCGGAGGTATGATCATCAGACTATATATCTATATATATATATATATATATATATATATATATATAATATATATATACTATATATAATATATATATATATATACACACACACACACATATACATATACACACACACACAGTCAGCAGTCACATATCCAACCCTTGAAATTTGACTTCAGTGACGGTTAAACGCGTGTGGCGCATACCTGATAATTTTATTTTGGCCCTTAACAACCATCGTCCAATTTCTTTTGGAAGACAAAAAAGATACACTATAAGTTTTAAAATAAGTAGGCTTCCATTTAGATCTACTGTATTGGTTTTGTTAGTACAGTACTATTTATTCAATAGAATAAATATTTAAATTCAGAACGTTATGATTCTGAAAATACCACTTGCCAAAAGATTAAACATGTTGATTGTAATATAATACATACTGATATGTATTGTATCAAATCTGATACGTATTGTAGCAGTATGTAAAATTCCCTATTAAAGACCCAACAGCAAAATCAAATCAGTACGTTACCCATGCACAGAACTGCATACAACGTAAAAGGTAACGCAATTTAGCAAAAGATTAAAAAAAAAAAAAGAAGCAGTTTCCAGAATTAAAACAGTATCCAAAGTCAGTATTCAAAATTGCAGAATATAGTGCTTGATAAGGCCCTAATGTCACAGTTCACTTGCAAATGAAAATGTACAAAAATAACTAAAGATCACAGATTATATATATATATATATATATATATATATATATATATATATATATATATATATATATATATAGAGAGAGAGAGAGAGAGAGAGAGAGAGAGAGAGAGAGAGAGAGAGAGAGAGTTTAACGATTAACTGTTACATTACCGCTGCTTATCTCTTCGCTTTGTTTTGGCCGCATTTTCGTCAGGTGAAAACGGAGGAGGCGCTTTGTAACTGTACAGGGGTCTCACTATTTACCACAATAAATAAATAAATAAATAAAAACGCAAACAGTAACATATATAAAGCAAAATACAGTAAAATACAACAAAGATATAATTAAAGATAAAATATAAAGAAATTGCCACTTCCATGCCTATTCATGAGCAGTCAAGACTGAGGCATGGTTTGGTTGCGGGTAGAATTATTTTCTGTATTGTCTGCTTTAGACTGAATTGGCATGCAGAGAAAAAAAAAAAAAAAAAAAAAAACGCAGGTTGCAAGGGATAAGTTAAGTTTGATACATTTCACCTGCTTTCCACTAAGAATGACACTTTGTATCAAATATAAACCAAAGAACATAAACTGCTAAACAAGCACCACATTCCTGTGAATGTTAAAAGTAGAAATATGTTGGAAAGTTTTAAATAACATGTTTACACAGATAATCACGAATAAACTAAAATAAAAGGGTTAGCGTCTCACTTTCATCTTTGCAAATTTGTCAACAACAGCCGGTAATTCTAATGTTTTTGCTTTGTCGGGTTAGCTCACAATAACCAAAAGATCGTATGGGGGGCAAAAAGTGGAAGACATAATGCCATACAGATGTTCTGGGGGAAAGGGGGCAAACTAAAGTCTGGGGGGTCAACTGCCCCCCTGCCCCATAGCAAATGACACTCCTGGATAGATAATAATGAAAAGGTTATATTTTTATCGTAAACATAATCCCATATATATTTTACTTAGCTAAGTTATATTTATATACTATGATTGATAAAGATGTTTTATTTATTAATAAACAAAAGCAAAATGCCTACATTCTACGTAAAATGGACTTGCTTTTATGTGTGTGGTGGGAGGGGATTGGGAATAGATAAACAGTAATTTTCAAAGAATTTTAAATAAAAAAAAAAAAATGTTTATGTAATAGATGGCACAAACTTAAACTGCTTTCTTTATGTGTTACACTGACCTGTGTTTGAACTGCCATGAGCTCAGTGCTGCAGTCTATTCTTTCACCCTACAACTGTCAAAACATATCAGACTCCATTAGTGGGAACACAATGTGGTATTTAAGTTTATTTTTTTACCATCAGTTCTAATTTATTAATGTCTAACAATGTTTATTATTTGCAGTTATTGGCCTGATGTCTTGAATACATGTTTTTTTTTTTATTTATTTTTTGGTATGTTTGTTTTAGTTCAATTGCTATACGGTTGCAGCATTTGGTCTCATGTAATAATCTCAGTAACACAGTTGTCTGATTCCCCCATTTAGATCTGTTTGTCTTATCTGATTTACTGAAGCACAGCAGATGGTAAGCTTTGTTGGTGGTTTTAATGATTAAACTGTGCCAATTTGACCCAGTGTAAATACTCCCAAACAGCATCATCCAAGTTATGATGGGATTTAGCACATGAAATTACAGCAGGAAAGTAGGGCAATGCAGTGAACACCGGTGACTCTGATACATCAGTCTGGATAATCCTGATATATGATTCTACTGACAAAGCACATTTTACTGCATGTTCTTTTTAAGTAGACATTTTTCGTCTTATGCCTTCTTCAGAATACTATTATCTTTAAAAAAAAAAAATTGGATTCACTATTTGAAGTAAAGATCCAGTATCCTTGTTTAACCATTGTGTTGTAATTACAAACAATTTTACCTTACCTGAAAAAGCTTTTGTGCCTTGTTTTGCCATTCTCTCGTTTTTCCATTTTGAAGAGAGCTGCCACCTGCTGGCTTACCTGATTAAATTATTTGTGTATTTTCAATTTAGGTCTCAGAAATAAAATTCAAGCTGCAAAGTGCTATTTAGAGATAAGTCCAAGCTGTTTTAATAATACTGCAGGAATGAAGATATACCTGCTAATCATTCAAAACCTGAACCTTAGTCAGTAGAGGAGAACAACACTCAGGTTAGCTCTTTTCTAAAATGACAAGTACCAATGTAAGAGCTTTATGTTATACACATTTGCTGATTATTTATTAAAGATGTGTTAATAAAAGGACAAAGGCAAAATAAAATATAATCTAGTTTATACAGACATCATCTGTGTCAAAATAACAGTTATAATGTTGTAACACAACAACAACAATAATAATAATACATTTATATGAAAAATATGTTACCATAATATGTAAAAAGGTACTTTTCTGGATGTTTTTCAAAGTTGGTTAATGTTGTAATAATTCAAATGTGCCATTGTAAGACTTAACGTCACCATAACATAAAAATGAATGAATTAATAAATATCCTTTGCAAAATTCTGGAATGATTAGGCTTCTGGTTAGGAATTGGGCACGAGATGAATGTTGTGACACCAGCACACAACCAAAATGGTCTTTTTATTTCAATTTCTGTATACAGGGAATTTACGAAAAATTAAAAATGAAGTTTTAATGGTGTCTAAAAATACAAAAATAAAACTTAAATTGAAAACAAAAATAAATTGATAGGCCATAGAGTTCATGCATTCCATGTGACACTGTTGCATGTGGTGCCAGGCATAGATTAATATTAGGGAAAGTTGTTTCAACTGATTTGCTACGATAGTAAACAGCACAGCAAGGTATAACACATCTTAAAGGTATTATTATAACTTATATGGATGTGATTGTGGCTCTTTAAAAATGCATAGCTGTAAAGATCTCCACCAGTGATATACATAGTCCTGGCCATACTTAGTTACTCTTCTTATAAATCATTGCCATAAAAAACAGTTACAAGGAGTTCATAATGTTCTTTTCAATCAGTAGCAAAGTATGTTTGTAATGGATGTAAATATATATCACAGTTTTTATGCAAACAAAATACTACTTGTTATTATTTATATTTTGTTATCCCAATAGAGGAAAAGGCCTACATAAAATATTTCAGAATTCTAAAATAAGATTTTGTATTGTATTGCATTACAATAAAATATTGCATTCTCACAGAATAAGGAAGGGGGAAAAAAAATAAGGATTTTAATTAGTTGTATCAGTACTGAACAGGTGCTAGTAAGTCCAGACCAACACGTCTCAGGCTAGACACTTGCATCTGGGGCTTAATGGCTGGATGACGTCATGTTATTGGGCAGGTGAGAACAGATGATTGCTTGAAAGCGACTGATCTACAGTCCCCCTGATCTGTAAGTTTCTTCCAACAGTGAGATGACCTTCAATTTGGGCTTTTCAAATTGGACCAGGAAACCTGGAAGAGGAACTAAATCCAGTCTATTCAAAATAAAATATTCTTTATTTCAACCGTTATATACACATTCCTTTATATATTTACAAAGTAAAACATGCTTGTAAAATCGCTCTTACAACAAAACAGCAACTATATGCTACAAGTGCAAACTGGCGGCAACTTACCATTTAATATATATATATATATATATATATATATATATATATATATATATATATATATATATATATATATATATATATATACACACACAGTGCCTTGCAAAAGTATTCAGACCCCTGACCAATTCTCTCATATTATTGAATTACAAATGGTACATTGAAATTTCATTCTGTTTGATATTTTATTTTAAAACACTGAAACTCAGAATCAATTATTGTAAGGTGACATTGGTTTTATGTTGGGAAATATTTTTAAGAAAAATAAAAAAACTGAAATATCTTGCTTGCACTGGAAGCAAAACGGGAAAAATTGAGGTGTTTTTTTTTTTTTTTTTTTTTTTTTGACTGGTAGTATATATATATATATATATTTATTTACATATGTTTAGTTCATTTTTGATGACCAGAATAAAGTAAGATTTGATATGCTGGTTACAGTTTTACAGAGTTAACCTTCAAGATACCGCCTAACGATTCGTAATCTCTGCTTATCTTATTTCATTTCAGACTAATTCCTCTTCTAGTAGTTGAAATGTATTTGATCTTGCTGCAATAAGCCACAGCTGGATTTATATATTTTTTTTAACATTTTGCAGCTGTTTAGATTATAAAACAACAAACATTGACACTTCCGTAGGTACACAGTCTCTTGTTTTGAAGTGCAGGGCACTGCTATGGTTTGGTACTGAAAAACGTGTATGCGTTGCTGTGTATTTTATTTGATCTGCGTTAAGCATAGCCTTTTGGTTTTCTCTACCTTGCTATTTTTGTACATTTAGTTACACATACAAGGTAGTGGAAACTGCAAAAGCAATGATTTATCTTGGTACCAAAACCCAATTAATAATACTGCTAGTTATTTCTTTACTCAAATTAACCTTTTTTCATTTTTTTTTTTTTTTTTTTTGTGCAGAACATTCAGATATGTCCTATGGCATTTTTTAGGGGGGTAAGGGTGATGCATATTATATTATTATTATTATTATTATTATTATTATTATTATTTATTATTATTATTATTATTATTATAGTAGAAAATCTAAGAGAATCATCAGCTAAAATTCTATCATAAATTTTCAAAGCAGTAAATTGTATATACAATCCAGGCATGGTTGTTGATCTTGTAATAATAAAACTGATCTATTGTGTATAATGTTGTTGAATCAGTTACCATGTACTCCTGATTTGTGTTTATATTTATTCATATGGAAAATGTAATAAAAACATGAATGTTCAATTTTACAGTTTGATGAAATATAAAATATTTTGGTAACACTGGCACCACACACATGTTTAATTTGCTTATTCACAGATTCTATTATTATAATATAATGACTCTATTATTTCTGCTGCCTTTTAGCACCGTCTATTTAATATAGTACAACTGCTCTAAATACCCAGGCAACAACATTAGGAACACTGCCTAACCAAAAATCAATATTAGAATGAACATGCTGCAGCACTAGATAGGAGAATCTAATATCTGCTCATCAACACATTTAATAATGTGCTTTGTGGTATCGTTAGCTGCACGTTGATTGGTCTCATTTCACAAAAGATAGGTGGAAATTTTAGATAATTATAAAACAATAAGGTGGTTCTTAACTTGTTTCGCACGATTTGTTTATTTGTGATTTTTATCTGATGTGCAAACTGTGATTCTATAAACAGCTTTCAAATAGAATGTTACATTTCAACAGCCCCAAAGTTTGTTTAAGGACATATTGTGACATTAAAAAAAAAAAAAAAAAAAAAAAAGATGTATTCCCTTTTGTACAATGATGTTATCCCAGTAAATGCATGGGGAAAAAACAACCTCTTAAACATTTTTCTAAAGCAAAAAACATAATTGTAGAACACTATCTTGTAATTTTGAATGATTTACCAATTTAGCAGCAGTAATTTCAGTATTACTGTATGAATTTGGAATTTACTCCTATTAAGTATTTCTTAAGAAAAAATTCTGGCAAAAAAAAACCAAAAGTAATGTATTATTTCAATAGACAGCTAACATGCACCAAAGCACAGTTGTGCACATACGACTATCCTTTATTTATTATGTTTTGACAAAGAAAATGGGTAAAATATAGATTTTTTTTCAGTGGAGCTGGTTGGCATGTCTGATTTTATCCACCCTCAGCTGAGTGTATATATGTTACACTCATTTCGTGACTTGAGCATTTACAAATTATCAAAGAACGAAATTAAAGGTTATTTCGGCCTTTGAGGGCTTTGAATTTTGCTCAAATTGCAAAGTGGAAAATATCAAAGAAGCGAAAAGCGAAACAGAAAGAAAGAGAAGATTATTTAGGAATTTGATAATTTGTTAAACTAATATATATATATATATTATATATATATATATCTATATATATATATATATAATATAAATAGTATATAAGTGGCATTTTTGCAACTACTTTGATTAGTTATTGGTCATCTTTCCTGGACACACTTGTAAAAGGGTTCAACCACGATTAAAAATAACATATTTAAAGTTTTCTCAAAACAGATATTGTCCATCTCAGTGATTGTTATTTTAGGTTCACATACTTTTAATTTGCACCAAGTGTGATATTTGTACCAAAGGAGACATTCTCCCCCACAAAAAATGTTGAGGAGCCCTTGAGTGTTATTTCCTTGTGCACCTATCCAGTTGTCTCTAACATATTCCAGTAACAGGAAAGCACAAAGTAAAGAGCTGAATGCTAGCATTGTGTACCTTTATTTATTTTTTAGATAAATTATATTAAAATGAACATCATTTAAATCCAATCTGTGTAAGTTAAACAAGTTCACCCTTCCTTTTTTCCTATGTTGTCATGTATCAGTGAACGTTAATGATAATACTGTTAAAAACATATATTCTATAACTAGGCTTGCTACTATGCGATTTTTACTGTTTGCCAAATTGACGATTAATATCAATGTTTATTTTAGAAATAATTTTTCAGGTTTTTTGGATCTTTATTTTTCGATTCAAGCAGAGAATGGGTGAAATCGACCTTTGTACTTAAAAAAAAAAAACAACAAAAAAAAACAGACTTTTTATGCCTTTCAGAAACGTCTCATTTAGCGAAACCCCTTATCATGTTCCACATGCAACAAAACCAGTTACCAACATTCTAATTGAAATAATGTTTGGTTGCAGCAGAAAAATGTAATCATTTTCTCAAATAAACCATAGACAATGCAGCATACACAGACTTTTAATACATACATTTACGAGTAAAAATATGCACGGGGGGGGGGGGATTCAACGTTTAACGAGCTTTACCGATTAATATTGAAAAGTAGCAAGCCTATTTATAACTAAAGTATCTATGTTCAGAGCTAACTATCCTTCACTTTAATTTCCTGAAAACTATGTATAATAAAATTGAATACTGAAATGTTTTCCTTGTGTAAAACTGGAAAAGGGAATATTTTCCATTTATGAATCATCCCCAGCATACATCATGTCTCCACCAGGTTTTCTGTGCTAGCTGTGGAAAGTACCCCAGGGTTAGCAGTTGGGGGAATTAAGTGTGGTTATGATTGTGTTCTAACAGCAAATGTTCAGGACAGAGGCATGTGGCTATTGTGTTTGATAGTGCTTAGGCCAGTTTCTACTGACCTGGAGCAACCAGATTCAAATTGCCTGCTCTCCAATGCTGTCGTTTATCACTGAAATGAGAAGCTGTAAAAGGATGATGAAAGAAAAGCTTAACTTGAAGGGTAACTGCCTGTTAAAAGTTGTTATCATTTGCATAAACTGTCAGTTTTTTAGGCCATGTAATTGCGTTTAGCCTCTGGCTCCCTTTCAAATGAATTTTAATATTTCACATTTTTTACTAAACTGTAAAACATGCAGTATTCCTGCTCTTTTGACTAATTAAAGCCCCGATATGCTTGAAGCAATTTGAAATAGATCATTTTAGCACAATTTATTTTATGAATCTCACCAAATGAATTGCATGCCAATAAATCAGTCCAACATACTGTACTGTACAATATCAATAATAATAATAATATAGCAATAAACATTTATACAAATGGAATACAACTGGAAAAAATAAATTCAAAGCACAGTACATTGTATTGCCTGCTTATTGTTTTCAATTCTGACTTTGTCTGCCGTCGTTCTTTTGTTTTTGTTCTTGTTGCTTTGATGTGCTGTGCTGAGTAAATTCGATTTTTTCCAATGAAACAGTAAGCGTCTTAGTTGTCAATGGCGCAATTGTTACTGAAGCGAGGATTTTACTGTTCCTTTTAAATAACCAAAGGAGTTTACATGTCAATGTTTGATTACCTCATCAAGAACAAGAACTATCAAGTGTGCACTAATACCTTTTTTATTGAAATATTATTGCATTTTCAATAACAATAGGGTAGAGAAGATCTTCCAAATAAAAAGCTAAATATACCTGTATATAATTAGGGCTTGAAGTTTTTGGTTTTTATTTTCCAAATCTCTACCTCCCTTTAAATGCTAATTAGTAGTTGTTAAGATGTCTCAGCATCCTAATAAATGACAACTGCTAATTAAATCTGGGTTTAAGATTATTTTTCTTTGCTACAAATAAAGCAGATTTTAAATGATGGACTTGCTGTCAGTGTACACTCCATACCTGATATTTTATGCTAAGAAGAAAATCTGTCAGGAAAGCTGTGTTAAACGAGTGAAAATAACAAAAGCACTGTGATAAACTAGACGACTGCAAGAGTGAAATGCAATTAAGATCAGCGATAAACAATTAACGTAGTTTGTCACGTCTGTTTGAAATAAAAATGAGGCAAAACAGAATCAGGCTCAGTCAAGAAGGTAAGTTTAATTTTAGAAACAGAATCGGCTCAAAATAAGTTTAAAGGGACTTCATATGATCCCAAATAAAACCTGAAAACCTCAAGCCCTATATTTAACATATATAAAGTGAGAAGTAAATAGAGAGGAGTAGCCAGTTGTATAAATACAAATCAGAAACAAAATATTATCCAAAAAAACATATTGTTCAAATGACAACAGCATTGTTTCATATACAGTATCAGGTTCAGGTTGGTCCTCCTGTGGCCTAAATCATGTGATGGCATTAAGGCAATATACCAAGCTCATGATGCAGTCTCAAGGGGCTTTATTTTCTTTCTAAGTACTTTTCAAACTATATTAACTTAAAACCCTTATAAATAGTTTGATGAAACGTAAATGTTCAGTATTTCTGGAAAAGGAGGCCCAATACTAGTCCACACAGTATCTATATACTATATATTCTGACATCAAAGACTGGTCTCCCTTGTTCTGCCTATCCCACTGACAGGGCTACAGCCTCTCAATGTTGCATAAACAGTCCCCGGTTGGGGGAGCTCTCTCTCTTCCTCTAGTATCTCGGATAAAGCACTAAAATGACTCCATGTGTTGCCCCCTGTTTTTTCCAACCTTCTCTGTCTAGACTATTGAACTATACTTACTGTACTGGTATGTTCTTTATTCATCTTACAGTAGCTGCAGTGAAACAGATTGTGTGGTTTGCCTTTTGTTCTCCACTTTGAGTGTAATGTTTATGAGCAAACCATTCCTTGATATGGAGGACGGCGGATGGTCTTGTTTAAAGTATTTATTTGTATGGTAAAAATTCATTACAATCAAATATTTCCCCCCTTTTTAGGTAAATCATCTCCATAGCAAAGCAATGCAGTAACTGCAAAATGCAAAGATACAGAGCACAAATTCAAAATAGGAAATGAATATCTTATTCTAAAGATGTTGATGTTATAAAGAAGTCTGGCTCTTCAACCCATGAAGGGATATTATTAGTAAACTGGTATCTTGTCTAAGTGGACCAAAGTGAAAGGAAATTTGAATTCATTTTTAAGACAGCTAAGCTTTTTAATAGAGGTGCGTTACCTTCAAGAAACAAGGGAAACATTTATTCAACATTAAGTGCACTGCTGTTACAACACTGATTGCAAAAAGGTCCAGTAGCAACTTCCTGACGTTTTCATTTTGCAATTGCTTATAGGGGCTGGGGTTGTGTAGTTTGGCTCTGAAGCAAGAAACAACTTCAGTTCAGTTATAAGAACTTAAAGTATTGTTCAGTTTCCTTTGGGTAATACAACATTTCCAAAACAATTGGGGAGGCACTGGGGAATCAGAACAAAAATCCGATATTGCTGTACAGTAATTATATTACAATATGTACAGTCCTCATCATGGAACTGTTCCAGATGCAAGAATTACAGTTAGATCTCAGTTAGTTGGCACAGACATGGATCATTTGAGTGATTGGGTCACAAATAACCTGCACAGTACTAGTAAGATAGAAATTATACATAGGGGATGGCTGTCACCAGTAGGTTTCCAGATCATTCATTCCTTTAGTTGTCGTACCAAAGGGATCCTGGGACAAAAGATGTGGACTTGTTGATAACCAATAGCAGAACAGAGTAGCTTCCTTTCAAGTATGAAATGAAACCATTACTGAATGGGTATTTACCTCCTAAAGACCCAAATCTTGAATACTTTATACCAAAGCTGCTTTTTGAGAAAGTACTGCAGTCACAGATCTCAGCGCTGATTTTCTTTTCAAGACTGACCTGATCGGAGATTCTTGTTCTAATAACTACATTGTTGCTTACATCTGTATATATCGTATTGCTTAAATTTTGCGCAGCTGCGTATATTTTAAATTGATCAAAATGATTGTGGTCCTTAAACGGGGGTGGCCTTTATTAATAATGCTATTATGCTTTACAAATGCTGTAATATTTTATACATGATTAAAGACATTTTAGAAACGATGCCGTGAGAGGGTCTGATCTGCAGCTCTTGTGTGTTTTTGGGGCTTGAATACAGTACATTTACTGACAGTACATTTTGGTTGCTATGGGGCGGGACAAGAAGAGGAGAGAGAATAGTAGTTGAGTGTGATGCAGTTGTTTTTCTTAATGAAAAATATTACAAAACAACTAAACTCCTGTCACAGACGGCCGAAGTGGGTGGCATCAGAACCAGGAAGAGGAATGAAATACACAACAGACAGGATGAAATGAAATGATGAAGACGCCTGCTGGTGCTGGTTTATTACAAAATTAAAGGTTTAAACAAACAGAAAACACAGGACACGGCACACGTCGCCAAAACAAAAAGACAAACAAAACGGACTAGACAGACAAACACGGTGAGCAGATACTTTACGTTGCTGTTATTATTATTATTATTATTATTATATTATCTCCATCTCCAATCCCGTTCTCCATTCACCGAACTGTACCGAGGTCACTGAGTTTCTGAGGTAATCCTCAAGAAGGCCTAAGCAGCAGAAGCGTTCGCCACATGGCTAGGGAGTTACAACAGCATCCTGGTAGCCTACTACCCACTTTTGCTGTGGTCCCTCTCCACAAACCACAGGCTCTCACCACAACATCTGGACGAGTTCTGCCTAGTGAACAAAAACCTGCTCAGGTTGTCCAAACTTAACCGACAAGCTGTAGGCAGAAACCTGGCTGTGCTGGTAGCAGCCTGCAGACAGATTTGGCTTTCCCAGATACGAGTGCTTGTCGGGGACAAATCACCGCTGTTGAATGCCTCGTCACTCCAGGGAATATGTTTGGTCTCACAGCCAATTGAGCCCATCGAGCTTGACGCTTTGGGATTGGCCATTGAAGGGCTGCAAAACAGTGTTTTTGTCACCTTATAGAATGCCAGGGCAGCATCCACTCGTTCTCAGTATGGCTACAAGTGGGGCGTCTTCCAAGCATGGTTCCTATCATGTGGGTTTCACCCCACGACTTGTCCCATGGCATTTTTTAATGAACCTTTTTGATGAGCAGAAATTCCCTTCCACGTTAGAGGCCTATCTGGCAGTTATTTCAGCTTGCCATGTCAAGATTAACTGTCTCCACAGGATCTCACTTCCTGGCGGGACATTTTTTGAAAGGGGCTCCTGGCTTCATCCGCCTATGAAGGACATTGTCGCTCGCTGGAGGCTAAACATGGTGCTTAACTCACTCATGAAGCCTCCATTTGAACCCCTACATTCAGCTGAGCTATCTTTTAAAGCAGCTTTCTTGATTGCTCTCCCCTCCACAAAGCAGGTGAGTGAGATGCAGCCCTTCTCTATCGTGAAAACCTGCTTATTTTTTACAGAGGCTAGGACAAATATCACGCTCCATATCAATCCTGCCTTCTTGCCGAAGACTATCTCAGCTTTTCATATCAACCAGTGTGGAATTGAAGGCTTTCCATACACCTGTCCAGTCTGACAGGGAGCAACATCTCCATACACTCTGCCCAGTTCGGGCCCTGGCGTATTATGTTAACAGTACAAAAAGTTGGAGTCAGTCTGAACAAGTTTTTGTCTGCAAAGTCCTGTGGTCAAGTCCTGTCTAATCAGCGGCTGTACAAGTGGATAGCAGACACAAGCTCATAGGCTCAAAGAGCAGCTTTGGTATAAAGTATTCAGGATTCATGTCTAGGAGGTAAATACCCATTCAGTAATGGTTACATTTCTATTTCAGAGATGTAGGGTTATGATAATAACCTAACTTTTTAGAAAACATCACCAGTAATTGAATATGGAGAACAAAGACAAAAACCATAGCTTATAGTTTTCCATGTTAAGATTATTGAGGGTTTTTTTTTTCTTCAAGCTGAACATTTTTAATATAGTTTCATGTTAAATTGGAAACAACAAACATTTCCAGAACGAATGGGGTTGGTGAATTTATTGCCCATTTTTCCTCACTCATACCCCTTACTTATGAAATATCTTGGTGTCTCTGAATAGATAATCGTCTCCTCTAAAATGCCCCAAAATGTCCTTTTATTTTTTGTGCTTTAAAAAGTTTCAGTTACTTCCAGGATCATGCAAATAATACATATGAAGTAACTCTGTGGTTGAACATGTGCAAGTATAGCTTTTGGTGCTTTAGTTAATTGTGGTCGGAATACAGATGGAGTTTAAAAATCTACACGTTTTAGTTATCATATCCACATTAAAGCTGATAGAGTACTGTACATGACAATTATATTAAACAAAGTCACCAGGCAAGCCTGGGTATGGAAATGATAGGAAATTACATGAATATTTTTCATCATCTTTAGTTACATAGGTGATATTAGACCTTAGTATATAAATGTCACACTGAGTCACCGCGTAGAAAAATACATAAAATGAACAGCTAGTGTATTAATTACATTCATATAAATAGATCCTTCAGAGAAAAAAAAAATCATTTACAGAATGGCTTTAGGCTTCTTCCATACTGTCAAATTTACCAAATAATAATAAAAAAAAAAATGCATGAAACACCTTAATATTACAGGCAAACCCAACAAAAATAATGAACATAATCTGCATTTAATGAGACCTACGACTTTGTGCCCTTCAAAACAAACTCCTGGGGACTGATAAGCTCTTAGTTACAAAATAAAGGGTTTTAACCAAATGCTTGTTTTCTCTTTGGATTCTCAGATACTCAATGCATTATCAGAAGAAAAAGAGAGCTTGGGCCTATACAGAAGTAAATGACTTTCAATGAAACACCTCTGTTTTTTTTTTGTTTGTTTTGTTTTTTTTCTATTCTTTAACAGAAAGTACAGTGAATAAGGTCAACTAGCTTCACTAATATATCCTTGTCAGTGAGATGTAACACTAATTGATCTTCTGTTGGTGGTTTAGGGAGATAGATTAATTCTCCAGCATGCTGTCAAATGTAACTAGCTGATAATTTTAGCAGTGGGTGTGATTATCAAGCTGCTACACTCACGTTGTAGCTATTCTTCTTGATGTCACTTTAGTACATGATGTAAATACATTCTTTTTTGAGACCTTTGTGAGAACATGAGAAATACTGGTGCTATTTTATATAAGATTTACCTACCTCTGTTAGCTACAGAATGGTGGTTTTAAACATATATCAACTTCAGTATATAACATGGTACTAAGATTTTTTTCAGCTCCTTTATTATTTTTATTTTTAATGATTTGCTTTATTTAGACAACACGATTAGCAACATATTAATAATGCAGCACTGGGCAATTAGTTTAAATAATTAGTTCAGCAACTGCCAACCATTAATGTTTCACCTGCTGTTTCTCACCTGTCCTTGCTTACAGTACCTGCTGGACAGGTTGGACAGCAACTGTATGGACACTGTAAAGCTTCTGGTTCGACTAACCTGTACCTATTTGGCGATGTATGATGTAAAAAATAAATCAGTACTTTTTATACTCAGTATCATAGTACTTGTACATTTATATTTCTCAGAATTTATAACTGGACTGCAGTGTTTTAAAGGTGTGTAAATGGACTGAACTCATCGTTAAACATAACATTGCCAGTGACTGGGTCTCTGCTTTATTAAGCACAGCTTTCCAAACTATATATGCACAGGTATCATAGATAAAATAAAATAAAATAAATAAATAAAAATCATTTGTGAGTTATAATTTCCCATTTAGGCTTGTGTAACATTTTATTTAGAATTCTTTTTATTATTACTATAATTACTACATTATTGGAATTTAGAATGATCGCCACACCCCCCTGGAAAGTTTGATACGCACCCCAGTTGATAACTGCTACAGACAGAGCGTAAACAAGTCATCCAGCTCCAGCCCCACCTGACACCTTCTCCAATCAAAATCACACAGCACCAAGATGGCTGCACATGACTGGAGCAGGAATAAGTCTGTTGTCTGTCTATTATACCCCCATTTTTCAGGCTAATGACATCCAAGCAGTTTTGAAATACCAAATGTCATAAAAAGATGTCCATTTAAAATCCCTGCTCCATTAAAAGAAAAACATCAGCAAAGTATGTTTAACAGAGAAATGTAGAATATATAGTATATTTTTTTAACATTAAAACTTCAGTTTTGTAATTTAAAAGGTTGGATTGTAAAGTCATGCCAAAATATCATTAACACGTGTCATGTACAGCTGACAGGTAGAGAGAAAAAGGAACTCTCATTTACATTATGTTACTGTGGTTTGATTCACTCGGGCATCTTTAGGCCTTTCCAAAACATTTTAAAAAGAACAAAGAGAAGCCAGCACTCTGGGCCTTTGCTTAAGTACACTGAGAGCCTTCTCTCTCCAGGCAGGGTAGCACATCAGTAACGCAGTGGGAAGTGGCACCAACAGAAGGTAAACACAGGTCAGAAACAGAGCACCCAGTAGGAGGTGGGGTACAGACTTTCAAACACAATAAAAGAAGTTGAGCTCCAGATTATTAAGTGAGGCATATCATCACATCAACCTTAATGAAAAAAAAAAAAATGAATTAGTCAATCCCCAGATGCCTCACAGATGGCACCTAATGTCCCTACATTTAATATAACATGTTGAATGGATTACTCTTCCAAAGAACTCTCAGTGTAACTACATCTGATGGGAAAATGAGTGCAGTCTTTAATCCTTGACACTTGAAGTCTGGAAATTAAATCTGCACAGTTGTTAACTGCAACTTTCTCTCCTACTTGGATAGGATATACCTTGGTTTAACTGGATAAAGAAAAGCACTTCATGATTTATTTAGTGACCAAAGTTTTATTAAATCTAACTTATTTTTCAAGGAATCCAAATGTCAAACATTCTTTGCAGTAAGACATTTTTCTGCTTTTCCTAAAGACACAATTGCTAGGGTTTCCAAATGTTAATTATTCTCTTACCTACAACCATTATTTAGTTTCCAGTTCTGTCTTGCTTCCATTTTACATAACATCCTTGAAACTACAAAGTTTAAAAAGTTTGGGCTAAAGATTCATAGCCACTTGACATACTTGAAGACCAATACAACATGCACTTCAAGATACCTGACCTTATTTAACATAAGGCAAAAATATAAGGCAGGACCTTGAGGTCCTGCCAGGACTGAAAAGGTTAATTTGATTCTAATGCTATTGAGTTTATTGCTGTCTGCATTTTGCTTATCAATTTGGTAACAATTAGTTTCATATTGTAGTACATTGATTCAATTTGTAAAAAAAAATTAATGAATAAATAAATAAATAAAATGAATGTATAATGTTGTTCTGTTAGGAATTATTAGTATAGTACAGCTCAGGCAAGTTTTGTATCACCCTAGAATTTTAGAATTGGGACATAATTTAAAAACAAAAAATGATATCAACATAATTTAGATATTTTGTTTAACATCATGTAATCAAAGAAACTACAAAATGATATTGCAAAAATCTAGTGGAAGCCATAATACTAGTACTTAGTATTTGCAGTGCATTCCACTGTGTTTTAAGACTTCCTTGATTCGCTCAGGCATGGACTCAATGAGGCGCTGAAGGGTTTGTTATCCTTTAGATTCCTTCATGCAGCCTTTATACTTGATTCCAGTTAATTTCAGTTACACTGTTGACTTTTCCTGATTTCCTGTCGTATCAAACCTCAAACATTCTCAATAGGATTGAGAGCCAGCAAATTTTGTTTGGCTCCATGGCAAGGGGCTCCACCATCTTGGCAGTACAAATCACCATTGGGAAAATGGTTCTGAGCCATAGGTAAGTGGTCTTGGAGTGTTTTAAGGTACCAGTCCTTGTTCATAGCTGCCCCTTTGGGTAAAAAAGTGTAGATATACACACAAAGACAACAATTAAAAACATACATGCCTATGAAATAACTCATATACCTATGTATACAGAGTGGTTTTTTTTTTTTGGTTTTTTTTTTACAAATGTCCTGATCCCTCTCCAA
Organism: Polyodon spathula; assembly: GCF_017654505.1. Lineage (NCBI taxonomy): Eukaryota > Metazoa > Chordata > Actinopteri > Acipenseriformes > Polyodontidae > Polyodon > Polyodon spathula. The sequence continues at coordinate 22,429,804 of NC_054548.1, forward strand.
TTCCTGTGCAGCAGCATGTCCCTTTCATCACCCTTTCATAAATTACTTTAGCAACCTGGTCAGCCTTCATTTACCATGGTTAACCATTCCTAGACCATGCTTGGTATGGCACATTACAACCAGTACTGTGTAGTGTGGATGGCCAAGAGAAACCAGCATGGTCAACTGTGACATCAGTTTACCAAATGTCTGTGTCGCTACCCCAATGATGACACCTTGGGTCAAGCCATCTAAAACAGATCTACTCAGATTTCAGAAACTACTGTTGTTTATAATAAAAGCAGGTTAAAAATGTGTCTGTACTGCTCTACCATAATGACTTGCATGCACTACTGTAGTTCTACATTTCAATGATGTACAGTTGCATTTGATTATAAATGTTTCTGAGTAAATCACTGGTGTTTATGACATATGGGACCTGCCATTAAGTTTGCTTACTGTACAACAGGTTAAGGCCTTCAGCTTTATAAAGAATATATTCATTATCAACTTCCACGTCTAGCTTGGAAATATAAAGTTGCTCTGATAAAGTTGCACAGCTCTATAGGCACAGTAGATAGAGTCTGGGGTTTGATCCTTGGATACACTTTTATGTTTTTCTATTTTTACTTTTTAGATAAAATAACAAGGACAGGTACATCTGTTCATGGAAATTAACTCTGAACAGCAGTTATTAGGGATTCTCTCAGTTTAGTAAAATAAACTAGCCTAACTAAGCCATTTTAAAAATAATCACTGCTGTACAAGAAAACTGACCTGAATGGCTATAATGTAAATTCGTGGTCATTTTCATTACTGATTAAATAAATTGGAGACAAGCTTAAAATTGATAAACGAATCAGTACACTATAAACACTCAATGGACTGCCAAAACATAACGTTATTGATATGTTTTAGTGTGGTTTATGACAGATTAAGACTACATTTGAAGCTTTAAAACTAAGCATATTTGTCAGATGTTGTATAGTTTGGTCCATTTACTATGATGGCAGAACCGAGCTTATATTCATCAGATGAGCGAACTGACTTTTTTTTTCAAATGAATATGATTAGGTTTGAGTAGCATCATTGTCAGGAAGATGGTTCAACCTGTCACAATACTAGAACACCCCATCTGCCATATCTCAAGAATGCCCCAATAGACACACAGCCAGTATAAGTCTGGAGTTCATATTCCACTTAAAGGGTATGCTACATCCAAAGGATACTCTAAATAATTGCATTTTAAAATTCCACATTGATTGAAGAAGGGGTGAGATTGATATGAAAGGAACAGTCTTACATAAATAGCCTAGTTTTATTTAAAAAACCCTTTTTATCCCTTGTCAAGAAGGCCTGCATCCATATCAGCTATATGATGGGAGTGCTTATACATCTGTTGGTATATTTCTGTGTTGTTATGTTGTTTCAGTCTAGCACAGCAGAAAGCCCAGAGAGCTATATCATTAAACGGTGCATTAAGTGTAAGTCCTCATGTTGATTCATTGCCCAAATGATAGACAGAAGAGAGAGAGAGACTCTCAGACATAGTATTTCTTTAGGGAGATACTTTCTGCTCAAGTGAGTGTGTCATTCTCTTTGTATACTTAAACATCTGCTTAGAGTTGTATTTCCAGCTTGTTTGGAGAAGCCAGTCAATGTTCTGAACCTGTATGCTTAACTAAGCTCTTGTACTGTCAAAATCTGCAAACTAGACTAGACGATAACCATGTTTATTTTTTCACCCACGGTATTTATTTTATGCTGAATCTAACAAAGGGGACTTTTATGCTCTCTTTGCTTCATTTGTCATTTGTCTGTACCAGTGACACAGGTCCCCAGGCCAGCTTAAAGCCCCAGAAAAAATCATACTCTGGTTTATTATAGCTGTGATTTTCACTCTTTTTACTTTACTATGATTACAGTATATAAATAATGCACTTACACTTGAATTAAATTACTGTACTGATAGAAGGAGTAAGCAGATCAACTAAACTTATTTCATGTCTTAAATACATGCACAATATATGAAACTACCTCAGTCAATAATCAGAAGCACCTTAATAAAAGCAGCTTCTAGATATTTGTACATCGACTGCAGTCACTACAATGTTATTTTTTTTTTTTCTAATTCATTTTGGAACCAGGTAATAAGCACTGTCAAGTTGGATGTGGTTGCCCATGTCTTTTGCAACTAAATACATTTTGTGGCTATGCCTGGTTCACTCTTGTTCGGGACCTCAACTAATCTTTTATTTTCTTTAGATACTTTTGCATTCGGTTGTTAACCTGTGATAACGTGTTTTCCTGTAACCAGTTTAGCATTATTAGTTTATTTAGTACCTCTCATGTTCAAATTAGGTCTTTTTAGAGTAGGTACAGTAACAAACAGAAATGAATAACTCAATAAAACAATAACAATAATGAAAATGTGACCATCTTTTTATTAGCCAAAAACGTCAAGCCAAAACTGTGGGGTGGGGGTGGGGCATTGAAGACATGGTGAAAATATGGTCATGCACTTTACTATATAGTTACAGTGCAACTCTGTGTTTTGTGGGAACAAGTATTCACATATGTATTAAGAATCCTATTGTAACTGCAGCTCTATCATGTATGTATGTGTTCAATAACATTTAAAAAAAAAAAAAAATCAAGTTCAGTTTTGAAAAGTCTTTTTAAAAAATGATTATCAGTTAGTTAATGCACATATCAGTAAAATAAAAATACATCTCTCCCCTGCATTAAGTTTAATATATTTATTTAGCATGCCAGATGGAAGTACTCATTAATTATAGAAACAACTAGCCCTCTTTCAGTAATTTAGAATTTGTAATACAATTGTCTTACTACACATGGAAGATTTTTCTCAAGTTGAACTGGAAAATTGATAGTAATTACATTTTTAATCAAACATCTGTGTAGCATCACAGCACTTTTGAAGTAAAAAGCTTAATTCTAACATCATTATTATTTTTCTTATGAGACCAGAGAGTATTAATATTCAAATTGATTCAAGTGATTAGCATACAGTGTATAAGTCTATTACCTGGTCTCCTTCAAAATAGAACCGGAATTCCATCTTACTCTCAGCCTATATACAAACAACATTTCTTTATAAGACTTGCTGGATAAACTAAAATGACCTTGGAAAGTATAGCTAAAATGCACTGAACTTTGTCTTTATTGTGCAGTTCAATGGCTGATTGAGGTTTATCTGGCTATCAGACTGGAATTATAATTATTGTATTATATTGTATGCTGTTGGGATTTACAGCTGGGACCAGGCACGACATGAGAATAGCAATTAATTTCTGATCTTTTGCCTCTGGGTGACAACCTGTCTTCTTATTTCTAATTGGATGTGAAGTCGCTACAACTCTAAACAGTGAGTGGATTTGTGTTTTTGTTGTTTCACTTTTGTATTGATTATAGCACTTGTGACATGAAAAATAAACAAAAAAAACATTCAGACACCACCTCAAAACAACATTATCTTAGGTCACTAGCGCTGCTTTTGCTGACCAATAAATAACTGTTTGACAGGAAATCTACATTAAGTTACCATTGACTCCATAAAGGATTATAATATGATTGGTCAAGCAATTTTATCACTAAAACCCAGATGACCTAAAACAAAAACATTTCCATCATTATACTACGGAAACCATTGTTAATTGAATAAACTATGGCAGTTGTCTAAATAATCAAATGCCAGCCCATATCACTGACTAATTCTAAATTAGGGGCACCATTTCTCAACATGTGTTATTTTTTCAAGGAACCTAAAACATACCACTGGATTTTTGAGTCATTACTCTGTTTAAAAATAGTGTTTAAAGTAATACATTACTCAAATGTATTTCACATGTTCAAAGTATTTATTTTAGGAGACAAAACAGAGGAATTTCGCTCCCTTTAAAGTTGTGATTTTACAGATAAGAAAATTACACTCCCTCTTTTAGATTTTACAGATTTGAGCCTGCAAAACTTCCAATTTAGTAGTTCAAGATAAGCCCCTGATCTTTAGTGATTAATAAAGGAATTAACTGAATTTATTTTGTGTATGTTATATTGCATTGGCAAATTCAAAATGTGCTTCGAACTCTTGTCCAACCTTGTATTGTGTGGCCATTAGACAAGTATATTGACTTCTGTTCTTTTGAACCTTGAGAAAGTCCATCATAGTCTTTTGTTTCAGTGAGGCAAAATATGTTTTAAATAAAGTACCCCCTTTTAACAGTTACAGATGTATAGTAACTATAAAACTGAGTGACAAATTGCCAGCAAAATAATCCCAAAAGTAGTAAGTAGATATGTCGATTTGGATGAAGAATAATGAAATGACCTGGAAGATAGCAAAAATGGGAAAAAAATAACTGTCTTCATACTCACTCCAACTTTGTCACTTCAAATAAGGTATTTTTAGCGGTTTCTAAATGCTACAGAAAAACAAAAAAGACACTTCTGTACATTATCCACCTCCCTCCGACACAGACCTTGAAAAATTACTGAAATCCAAGACGTCATTGTTTATTTTATTACTCTCATTCTGCACAAAAAACAGTGTCTTGCACTCACAGAAAATAATAATAATAATTCAGTGCCATCTCAGTTCTTCCTCCTTGTTGATCTTTTCAATGGCAATGCACAATTCAATATTTACTTACGTTTGCATGTTTGAATTAAGTCAGTTTATTTAACTTAGTGTGTAGTTCAAAGTTATAAATGGGACTACTTTTGATGTCCCATTATTGGCGTAAAGATATTTAATAAATAACTCCCCCCCCCCCCCCCCCCCCCCCTAAAAATTAGGCACCGCAGGGTGTCCATATATGTTGAATATACAGGCACTGTATGAAGGCACTCTGCACAACACCCGAGGCATCCGTATAGCCAACATATAGAGACACCATATCGGGCCTTATTGCATATGCATATATATAAAAGATGTGTAAACGATTTACTGAATATCACAATTATAGTATATACACTTGCATTAACATTAAGAACTCAGGATACGTGAACACGACTATATAAAATGTGCTGTAAATTTAAAATCTCAACAAATTTCAATTTTCTGTTTTTTTTTTGTTTGTTTTAAATACACACCCATTGATTTGGTAGATACACATCAATATGACAGTGCATCTCCTTAAAACCAAAAATTTGATTGAATCTGTCTCTTGGATATTTTGTGTGTGTTTGCATATTTTGTTTAAAAATAAAGTTTAATTTATTTGAATTTAAATTTGGCAGGGATGGGGTTAAAAGTCACCTCTCTATAAGAGTAGCCAAAAGACAGTTAATTTGGTCTGCTGCTGGGCACTGGTAAGTTAGTTAGGAAAAGGGCTGGCTTGGGTTATTGTGTATTCCACTGACATAAACATGCCTTTATAATAGCAGTGGTGATAAAACTCAACTATGCAGTACATTTAATTGATGCTATGCTATGTGTTGACTGTTTGTTTTTTTTTTGTTTGTTTTTTTTTTTTCCTGCAAGTCAGATGGAGCCGAGAATAAATTGCAAAAGACATGCAACAGTTAATGCTGATATACATTATTTTGGTCTGACACATCTGGTTGCATTTGACAAATCACATTGTGTTTGTTGACCTTCAGAAACGATTACTTAAATACGAGTCTATTTAAACTGCTACTACCATTTCTATTCAAATTCATAAATAATAAATCTGCAGTCTCTTGTTAATAACTTTGGAGAGATTTGTAATATAAAAATACTTTTTAATGTTCATTTATACTTTGCAGAGTAGTGTGTTTCATAGTGTTCAAAGTGCATTAGTATGCACAAAGTTTTAAAGCACCGTTTTGATAAGTGCTAGTGGTTAATATGCATTTTCTTTCTTTCTGCGGAAGTAAAATCCAGAAACTTTACTGGTTTTAAAATAGTTTAATATCTTGGCTCAGCAAGAAATAGGGAGTACTTTTAGGTTGAAATCCACTATTCTATAGTAGTAGCTAACAGCATAAAATATCACAAAAAATATTGTGTAGATTGGTTAAGGGGGAACTTTGAATGTGGGATTTGACCTTGCTCCAGATCATGTTTAGACTGGGTTTCAGTGTGAAAATTGTATGTTACACTAATTATAAAGGTGCTAAGTAATTAACCATGTGCTGCCCAGTGTTCTATATGTTTGACAATGGGAACAGGTATGGGAACATGCCCCGGGCAGTAATTGGTTAATACTTAAATGCATTAACCTGTACATTATTTGGTCTTTAAAGTGAGCACACCTTTCGCGTGTTGTGTTAATTAAGCAAAAACATATATACAGTTTAATATGTTATCTGTACATAATACTGTTTTATATTTTATATGTAGATAGATACATAGTATTAGTGGTATGCAGTATGTTACTTGTTAATGTTGTCTATCTTACAGTAGAATATGAAGTAGCAGTTAGCTGAAATTATGTATCTAAACGAGTGAATGAGGAATTTGTAGCTTCTTGGAATTGACAATGAATATGAACACTTTTACCATTGGTATTCCTAAATATTTACTTTAATTCTTTAATTATTTGGTCTTTCTACAGACCAACACATTTCTAAGAAATGTGCAAAAGCTTAAAATGTTGATTTCAAATTTTAATATGTGTGAGATATATTTGTAAGAACCCTTTATAATAAGCCTTGTAGGACCTGTGGGATCTTAGAGAAAACCAGGCAACATGAACAAGCAGGAAAAGGATGAGTTAAAATGGCTGCAGTTACAGCAACTTCTGGAATATCTGTCCCTCCCATATCCTGATATATAGGATATATAGTATATATATATATATATATATATATATATATATATATATATATATATATATATATATATATATAGACACACACGTTTGTGTTTGTGTTTATGTTTGTGAAGAACTGTGCACAGTAAACATTTCACTTTGCTGCGTTTTATCCAACAGTCCAGTCTGAATTACTGTGAAATTAAAAAAGGACTTATCTTTATTTACAATGCAAGACTCATACATTTAGGCTTTAGGTTGCTGTTGTATTACTGCTGCACTCTCTGAATGGCACAGGGGGTAACCTCTGTAGTGATGGCTTTCTGCATGAGATATTATGTTGTCAGTTATAGGTTTTATATTGTGTCTTTTATGGTTAAGTTGTTTTTGGTCACTATGTTTAAATTGTGTGTGAATATGTTTTTTATAGTCATTTTAATGTGCTTACTAATTCAGTTGCTTTAATATGCTTTTATATTAAGTTTCTCTACAGTATTGTGTAAGTTTCGAGTTCTCTCATTTTCCATCAAAGTCACAGATGAGTGTCTGAGCTAAACGCCAAAAGGCAGGAAATATGCAATGATTGAGTGGAAACTCCTATCATTGGACAGAAGTAAGACAAATGGGAGTGGAGTCAACAGTTGTTTATGAAGGTAGAAATACCCAACATTGTAAAATTTTGTCAGTTTTTTCAACTCTTTCGAATTGACTCCACGGATAGCCGTGCTTTCTGATACAACATATGCACTGAGCTGTACTGAAGCCTGGCCCAAGGTCAGTTTAAATCTTGTGCTTATATGATTGTATTGGAGGTATACCTTTCTTGTATATAAAGTGTTTTTGAATCAAAAACCATTTGTCAGCTTAACTTCTTTCACTGCACCTCCTTGGATTCCGCTGTGTAGCACCGGATACATTTCTCGGTTGGGAATATACTATTTTGTAATTAAGTATTTTTAAAGTGATAATATTTGTATTTATTTTTGTTAGTTTTGCTGGGATTTTATTGATAAGTCACGTACATGTGTTACAACTATTTTTCTTAAAGGAAATACACTAGGATCATCATGAGGAGGAAAGAGTGAGTTGTAAAATAAGTTATATGTGTTCAATGTGGGAGATTTAAATACTCCTGGAGCCTTTTTCAGTGGATGAATCAGTAATCCGCTGTTGCTACCATAACCACCAACTCTGATTCATAGCCCTCTGTTGGCCAATTAATCCACCTTAAGAAAACCTCTTCTATGTGTTACTTTATTAAGAGATAAAGATCACAACTGTTACTGGTAATACAGGTAAAAGTTTGAGTTATATACATAATTAATGTGTCTTGTTTAATTTTGCCTGAGTGTTTTAAAAGTGGCTGAGACATGTCAGACAAACACAGATTAAACTTTTATGACCTTTTTTGTTAAGTTTAAAATTACTTTGATTGATTTTTTTTCTTGAGTTAAAAAACACAAGCATGAATTACTGCTTAAAACTGATAATCATGATCTCTGCCTATGAAGCTCTAAGCAGATCAGGTAATTTAATTAAAACGTAATTCCACAATGAGTGCACATACTGTATTCAGTCAAATTACAATCGTAAAAATCATATGTAGTTTATTGAATTATAGACATTAATAATACAGTTTTAAGATAAACAAATACCACAGTAATGTAATGTGTGGAGATAGTAAGTGTTACAGACATATGACTTTATCTAAATATGTATTGATGTTGGACCTGTTAGATTATAAGGAAGGTTTAATTATCAGCTCTTTTTAATTTCATGTCTTTACTAATTAGCTAACACAAATAAAATGCAAAAATATGGCACTTCAAGAATATTTCTGCTATGTATGCTTTGTCATTACAAATGCAGTGATAATTAAACATGAGAATTTCAGATAGATAATTATGCAGTGAGAATGTTTTTTTTGTTGTTGTTGTTTTTTTTTTTTTTGCAGTTTATCTCACAGGGTTGCCAGATTGAGAGTAACTGAACAGGCTGTAATGTTTAGAGAAATCCAAATACTGTACAGTTTCTAGCTGCAGTGTTATATGTATTCCTGCAATAGCTTTCATTATATAATCATCTATTTTGCATTCTTATATCCTTGATCAAAAATCAGATGGGGAATAAAGACAACCAGTTTCGACCAGTTATTTCTGATGGATGTTGGGTATAAAATAAGTCTGTTTCCATCCAGATAAAGCACCATATTACCTCTCACAACTAATGAACATCTAGCTTTGCATGTATACAGGGGTTGTTTTAAACACAGTGAGAACATAATGAAATGTGTAGCAAAAGTTTTAAGAAGAGTTACAAAACCTATATTCAACCCTAAACCTAAGCCCAACCCTAAGACTAAGTTTAGCTCCAACCATAATACTCACCCTAACCGTAACCCTAATCCCAACCATAACCCTAACCCTAACCCAGAGTTACTTACTGTAACCCTAACCCCCCTCCTTCTGACCCTAACATTAACGCTACAGTGTCAAATTAAACCTTATACTTAATTTGACTAAGATTCAATTCATATCCGAAGGAACTCTTTATGTCCAGTGTTGCCATTTAGAAGTTATGGCATTCTCTAAATTAAGAGAACAGATTGAATATGTCTCCACATTATTTGATTTTTAAATTATTTAATGTTAATTTGGTAAAATGTGTTGAAAAGATTAACTATATCATATGTACTATGTGTATCTATATATATAATATATGATAGAATATTTATATATAATTATATATATATTATATATATATATAATATATTACATTTCTTAGTATTGAAATGAAAAATTATAATTTTATGGTGAGTTAACAAGTTTTGAGGACCACTTCTTAAACTCTTAATTTTCATGGCCCATTTGTTAATGCCTATAGCTTCCTAAATCCCTGCTCAAGTTAAAATATATTGTATATACAATGTGTCATTTGATTTGATCATGTTGTCCATTCAGTAAAGCTATGTCTTAGTTGGTGCTTATCTTGGCGAGATCCAAGTTCAAATCAGCATGAAATTTTAACATCTGCTCTGTAATGGAAATCATGAAGATCGGGATACGTCCAGTGACTGCTGTGAATAGTGCAGCTGGCAACAAGGAAAGACCTTGTGACAGCCTGGAGAGACAGCTGACAGGAGGAAAGAGACCCCATTGGGGCTGGCAAGGGTTAGCTACCTTTGTTGGCAGTATCCAGCTCTGTGTTTACAGGATGCTGGAGATGCCTGCCCAAGGCTTCTAAGAAGTGAAAGAGAAAAATATCCCTAGTCTACGATAGCAGGGGCGGAAGATGATTCAATAGTTGACAACACGGTTAAAGACTTAGGAATGGAAATGGATATGAGAATGGAGAGTATTTCACAAAAGAATACTTCAATTAACAAAGACATGGAACAGCAGTTTTGTGTCTGTAGCTGGAGCAAGGTGATAAGAGTCAGGGGTTTGAAGATTCATCAAGGGAGAATGAAATGCATGATGGAGAAGGGACAAGGGCCGTGCATTGATCAATACTTCTTACGAAGTCAGTCAAGTCAGTCGAATGAAATCCAGTGACAGGAAACAAACCACAGTTCGCAGGATATCAGCACAAATTTGGGATCAGGGCAATAGCGTTTTTAACACATTATTTATGTTGTGTCAGTATGGTACGTGATACATTATTTGCTCTCTTCCTTGTGAGATATTGCTCTTAAAATACTGTAGGTAATTTTGTTCATAATGTTTTAATGTTTTGTTATCTCCCCTCCACCAGACCAACTTCACTCTTTCCACTATCATGTATTATGTACTTTCCGCTGTATTTAATGTATTATGCATTGTGCGCTTTTTTTAGTTTTGTTTTTTAAATCGTATATATCATGTATTATGCATTTCTCTGTCTTTGAGGTATTATGGACTTTCTTGTATTTACTTCATCTTGTAAAGCACTTTGTGAAGGTGTTCCACTATAAAAGGTGCTACATAAAATAAAGATTGATTGACTGATTGATTCCATTAACAGCCCTTTTATGATGATTAATTCATGGGTAGAGTTGTTAACAGTATAACATGTGAGGACAAGTATGAACCAGGTAAATAGTGTGAAATAGCAAGGTACATGTTAAATACAGTCCTTTTTACAATGCCATAGTCAGGAGATATAATTAAGAGACCATGCAATTTATATGTTGCCTTATAAAGAGAATACAAGTTTGAATGCAATGGTATTATTGGACAAATTGCAGCCATGACCAGTATAAAGTCTGACAATGGGGGGTATTATAGATAACATATCTCTGGCTGAGAGCAAGAGCAAATTGAAGAAAAGCTGACTGAGGTTCTCTATTGGTAGATATTTTGTTAAGTACTCGATTTCTAAATGTTATATTCTGCAAGTCACTTGATCAATATAGTAACCTAAAGAATACAACAATAAAGCCCACATGATTCCAAACCTTTCAGTAAAGAGAACTGGTTTGTGTGTTACAGCGAAGCTTATCAATCTGACATAGCAGGGTTCTTATAGCCCTGAGCTACCCACCCTCCACAGCTGCCTACTACAGTCATTGTTTTTGTTCAGGACTTTGTTTTCTATAGAGCCCACATAACTAACATAAATGCTTCACACATTCAATTAATGATTGAAAGCAACACATCATTATTGCAAAAGATCATTCACCTCAAGTACCCTGGAATTTTATGGTCATTAATAATTACATTGGGTCAGACATGGCAAAATTAACATCCTTTGGTAATAATTAAAAAATGAATACATAAATAAACCTGGTAGCAAAAAGACACCAAATTACTATCTAAACCTTTTGGGGTCTGTTTTTCAGGGTTCAGGGTTGAGCTGTAGGGTTAGTAGGAGAGGTTTCAACAGGTTAACACATTATCACAGGTTAACTAATGTGAGCATTAATAGTATTGGTAGAAGGATGACTTTCCTGCTCCAGTAAATGAAACAAGACAATATATATTCTGCCATTGCTTCTCAGATCCCTTTAGGTAATAGACTAATTTGTTTAAACTTCCGAGGAATACTTTGATTGACCTTGAAAGGGAATTTGTGTTTTGGCTTATCTTTATTTGGTTGCTTGCTGCAGGTTTTGAGTTTTACATTTACCCAATAGCAGGTCCTAGTATATACTTGAACTGAATCATCATTCATTAAAATTCTTTCATGCAAATTATAATACAAATATAAAACATCGTCCCGAGAGAATGAGGACAAACTTCCTGGAAATGAACTGGAAATCAGCTAATGACAAACTTGGTCATTTGATGAACACAACAGAGTTCAATCAACTGGTTTCCCCTCCATGCAATTCCCTGTAAAGTGGCATCTGTAATTCAGCAGCACTGGGAATCCTGGAATAATGTTATTATACATGTTGATGCTTGTAAAGAATACAAAACAGTTTGTACTTTTTAAATAGTACCCTGCTTTGTTAAATATCATAATGATGAAGTTTCTAATTTGGTCATAGTTGCATGTTTTATACGATATACTAGTCTTTACACCACCTTGGAGTTATGTTTTTATAAACACTAACATAACAGCAAAAAAGCACAACACATTAAATAGCTGTTTATATATATTTGAGTAGCATATCCCACATACATCTTCAGATATCTCACTTCCTATGATAAACTATAAATCTATTTTAAAACCACCACTGAAAATCACAGACTACACTGTCAGTGGTAGCTGTGGTTCTCAGTATTAACACACCAGCAGTCCAGCTATGAATAATGCCCTGCACAAAACAGATCTCCAATCACAATGATTCACTTAAAGTGCTAATAAATTGATAGCCTAACGTTTGTGTCCTGTATAGTTTCATAACATGTTTTTAATTTATTGAGATTTTTAAGGTTTTAAAATTCATTTTTCCAAAGTAGTCTCTCTGCCCTTTTCATTTGTTAGTTCATCCTTTGCCTTCCCTGTAGCTAGAGCATTATTAGACAAACCACTAAAAGCAACAACAACTACAATAATAATAATAATAATAATAATAATAATATAATAATAATAATAATAATAATAATAATAATAATAATATCTAATGCAAAAATAAAATAAAATAAAAAACTTATCTGCAATTTTGTTCAGTTAATGACATTTTGCAGTATAACAGTTAACTACAGAAGTCAGGCTTAACACAGCTCACAATCACTTGATATCTTGGTGAACAATATGCAGCTGTTGATCTACAGTACGACTGGGTCCCAAAATCCTCATATTTGAAACACCTTCCCGTAAGTATATAGAATGTTCAGCATTTAGCGGAAGTCTTCATTCATCAAGGGCTCTGTAACTTGGGTGCTGGGGGTGCAGCAGCATGGTTTTGCTTTGTACGGCTTCCATCATATCCAGGGGTTACAGTTTTGTTCAATGGCTTGCAGCACCCCCACTTTAAAAATTTTTCCAGCGCCGCTATCATTCATGATGCATTTTTTTTTTTTTTTTCTCAAGCTGAGTAAGCTTATCAGCAGTTTATCTCCCTTTAGTGAGAAAGAAATTAAAGCAGGCAGTGTAGCATGGAAAAGAAAATTAGGTTACATGGCTTAGTGCACCACCTCAAGGTTTGTAGCGGAGCTAATATTAAGGGTGCCAAGCTATATTCTGATTATTACAGATAAAAAAAAAAAAAAAAAAAAATAGAAACGTTTTAATGGAATAATAGCCAGATTTAAGACACTTATACGAAATAATATTATCAATAATTGTATTTCACCCCAGACTGTGCTACAAAGAAAACATTATAATCTTTTGATCAGTCTGGCTGACTGTATTAACCCTCATATTAATTTAAACACTCCAGGAAAGAATATGTTACTGTAACTTTTTGGATAAAATAATGAGAAAATATCAAGTTCAATAATAACTGTTTGCTGCATGAAAAATATAATTTGTCCTTAGGTTAGCTATGGTTGTCAAACTGCTGTGCAGGATTTTGTTTTAAGAAGTGCCAGGTCAAAAAAACACAATTTCAACAGGGAATAAAAGGTTTCTTGCAAGTGCATGGTTGGCCATGATTATTTAAAGCACCAGGCAAGCGAATAACACTTTGTCTGCTAGAAAGAAAGCTGGACATTTGCCTTCACTGAATCCTCTCTCCTATTTGGTTCCCCTAATATACCATGTGGCTGATGTTTGATTGAACATCAATTAGTCACTCAAGACAGACACATCCCACAAGTGGATCTGGCAGGGATGGATTAACCCCATCAATGCCAAACTTAAATTCCAAACAATCAAACATTATTTATACATCACAAATCACACTATTTGGACGTGCAGGGCTTATTGCCGTGCCACAATAACAAAGAAAACTCTCTAATGTAAAGCATTTGACACACTTAAAACAGGTAGCAGAGATTAGAGACCGAATACTGGTTTATGTTTTTTAAAACCTATTCATTTCAACAAACAGGGCTGGTGTGACTAGTCTTGGTTATACTGTACAGTACTTCTCAAGGTTTTATCCAAAATGGTTGTTTGTGACTTAACCTTAAAAGGCTCAATCTGTGCTTTCATGATTAACAATGTATCCACAATGTTGATACAAATAATTACCTTGTAATTCACAGCATCCCACCTATTAGTTTATATATATATATATATATATATATATATATATATATATATATATATATATATATATATATATATATATATATATATATATATATATGGTTTTTTTTTCATATAGATTTTTCATATAAAAACTGCTGACATTACATACTGGGTAGTTTTGGTATACCGTTCTATAACAGTTTTGAGTGAAAAATTAACGTAAACAAACATGTGGCCTGAACACTGAATGTTCAACCCAGATTGTCCATGCAAATAACAATGCTTGACAAGAGATCTGATTGTAGAAACATTACTATCTAGTTGTAAAGAACCAGTGACTGTATGAAAAATTATGTTTTATCCTGTCGAGAAACTACCGTATTTGATAGTAGTTTGAAAGAACAGCTTCACGCAATGAGAACCGTTGTGGGAAAAGCCTAAAAAAAGAAATAGGATACATGTCATCTGAAGCTGTGGATCATCTGAAACAGGAGAAGCACAGTGACAGTGTTTAACCAGTCTTTCATATTAACCAGTCAATATTGCTAACATGCAGTAGCTTCAGTAGCTAACTTGTCTTTATGATATAATTGCATTCAGGTAAACATGGCAGAATCTGCTTTCCAGTATGGGTTTAGTGATTGAGATGCTATGAGTTATAGGTAAGCATTTTTGTATCCATATACCTCCCTAGACCTCCAGTAGCAGCCTCGGGTGATTTTACCTAAACAAAATAAAAAATACAGCTTTAAAGATACTGGAGCAACATAACTCAAAACCACTAAGAACACAGGAAAAAAATCACAAAAAATGGGACAAGTGAACAACAAACAAACATTGGGCCTTATTTTTTAAAGTGGTTTAACTCTCAGTGGAAATCAGTTTTTCCACCAACAAATGCTTTAAACAATATGCTCATATTTTCTCGCGCAATCCTCAATTTTACACAGCAGCAGGGTTTACATTCCAGTCATAATGACTTCTAACACCTAATGACACCTCTGCAAGTGTAGGTGTATAGATGTGTGAGTAAGCACAACTGAAATTAGCCTTAACATTAGTAATATGCTGATTAACTCAATATGCTGTATGTGGTGCAAAACAAGAAGGTGGAGAAAGCATCAACAACACAAGGCCAGGATTTTAGAAAAGTCAGTTCTTTTGTGCAGATATCAGTAGATATGATATAGATTTTAAAACAGCCCAAGCAAATGGGACTATACATTGTGGCTATTATCTTTAAAGTCTTGTTTATATCTGTTGTATGTGTTCACCATGAGCGAGTGTCTAAGTATGCCTCTATGAAGTAGACAGTGTTTACTTAGCACAAGAGACAATCCTTTTCCCTCATTTGTGTCACCCAGTATATTATACGTTTCACAGATGTAGGCTTGCAGTGATGCTTACTTAAGCATTAAGATATCTTGTTTTTCAGCTTGGCTTATAAAAATGGAGTTTAATAAATAATGTGTTAACTGTTTGAAATAAAGAAACAAACACTGTTGATGGTTTTCTTTTTAATGGTATTGCTGACAGGTCTGTGCTTCAGATGCACATTCTCATACAGCGCATGTTACCTCACACATAAATCAAATCTATGATACTGTTTATTCAAGTCCCTTGTGCCCAATAGGAGTTAACAGTTCAGAGCTTATAATCAAATCATCAATAAATTAATATTACTTCAGTCATTTGCCTTAGAAAGCCAATACTTATCATAAATCTAGCATACTGTTACTGTTTCTTCACAGTAAGGGCTTCATGTACCTTAAAATGTATATTCAAATTGTACACACATTCTTATTTGTGGCAGTCATTTGTCTATCAAACAAATCAATTGAATGCTGTGTGTAAGTGAACAGCGATATATTCAAATAGAATTTATAGAATAGCTTTAACATCAAAGTCACTGAGCCAAAGTAAAAAAAAAAAAATTACTGATGCAATGCTAACCCTGAATAAACAATATAACCTATTATATTTCCCTTTACTGTATCTGACATAAGGGTCTATTCAATTGATCTAAGCAGTGGCAGATACAAATACTACCATGCTTTTAATGACTACATATTGTAGGATCCTCACTGCATTTTATATGTTTAAAGACTGAAATGCACTGAAGAGACTCAAATTAGGTGTTTGTCTTTCATAACGTTAGTGCACACATTCAAATGATCACAGTAGTCGTATTTAGATCAAGACAGTTGCAGTAAAAGCTGTATAATGCTAACAATGCAGCACAGATGGAAGCTGTGTACTCCATCACAAATAATTAGCGTTCCATTTACTTATTTAAACTATATATGTTAGGGCTGTCACTCAATAAAAAAAAAATAAAAAATGTTCATTGGTTAATTTGTGGGCATTAGTTGATTAATCGGTAGATTCATCCTTGCACATTTTTAATAAAGCTAACGATCTTATAGCAGCTGTTCTGCATAATACTAAAAAATCAATAGAATCTTAAAAAAAAAAAAAAAAAAAAAAAAGCCCCTAATTATTTTGATTTTAGTAAATGTAACATTTTCACAGAACAACCGTTATTTTGGGCAATTGTCAGTCACATACCTGAAAACACAACATAGCTGAGCTGCGTTTCCAACGTCAGAATTTAACATTACAGCTATGTACTTCATTACTTCATTTAACATTACAGCTTCCTGTAGTTTTGATTTTATTCGTTCTGAATCTTGTTAGCGGTACCCGAGAATACTGTGGTTATTGACAAGCGATTGCTTAACATACTGTCCTAGTCAGAAATCAGAGAAAGCAATTCAACATAATTACCTCTGTTTGAGGAATTGGTGCCCAGCATGCCCTCTAAAGCCAGTTCTTGTTTGCCAAGATAAACTACAGAATCAATAACGCGTTTAAGAACCTCACGATTTTTTTCTTACTTGCTCATTGTGACATATTGTATCCCTACGCCTCTGCTCACCCAGTTAAACATCAATCTGGGTTTGTTCAAAGGTTTTTAATGTTACAGTGGCTCACAAGTGACTTTAGAAACGCTCATGTTTTTGTGCTGACTTTGATAGACACACTAGATTGCTGTAGCCAGTGCTGTCTTTTTCTATCGCCTTTTCTGTACTGAACAAAAGACAGTATATATATATATATATATATATATATATATATATATATATATATATATATATATATATATATATATATATTTATAATTTTATCTACAGCTACTGGTAAGCCACGAATACCTTTGAACGTTGGAAGTGGAGAGTATATCCCTTCCCTTCCTGTGTCTGGGTATTTGTCATGCCCTTTTTTAACTTCAATTTTTCTGAGAAAGTTCTTGAAAATTGATTCGTAACCAAATCGACTACGATGTCTCTGTTATCTGATGGCAGTTTGTAAAAAGCAATTCTAAATATTACTTTGGAGTTCTCAATATAATTTTCAATTATACCTTTAAATTTATATTATATTAGCAATATCGCACGAAATTCAGCTATACTTTCCATTTACGATTCTAGAACTGCAAAACTAGACTCGCCCAAATAATTGACCAACCTTAAAACTTCAAATAATCGCTGGTCTCCAATACTCGCCGGTTTCTTATAGGAGCTAGGTCTGCTGGGAAATATGGTAAATAGACGCCGGGTCTCTTTTAAAAGCCAGGTTCTGAATAATAATATAATGGACGTCATACTGAATATTCCAGCCAATACACACACGGCTGTACAGCGAGTTTACAAATTCATTTTTCAACAGTGATGAAGAGACCCTGAGGCTCAGGAATGTTTTTGTTGTTTTTTTTGTATTAACAGTATTTCGTGCATTTGAGTCTTGCAATTAATATTCGTATTTTACTCCTTTTCCTGCATTCATATTTATCAATATTTATCTTGCTTTGATTTTCTGATAAAACTGGTACTTGTATTGATTTTATTGTTAATCTTAAAAACAGTTTGAAACATTTTTTAGTGTGTTGTGGGCCAACAGGATGAACTTATTTTTCGATATTTACAAAGTTGCATATTTTTTCGTACTGACACAGTATTTCATGCGGTTGTTTTGCAATGAAGATTACCAATGTAATCTCCAATATCTCCAAAATCTCAAATTTTCCAGTAACTTAAATTTTTAAATGTTATTTTTCATCGCTAATAAATGTTAATCTGCATTTTACGATTTGTCGAATGTAATATTTGACTATGTATAAAGTTACCTCTGTGTTTTGAATCGTGTGCAGTTGTGCTGAATTCATATTAAATGTGTTTATGATTCATGGGACATCCTATGTATCCACCACATTCCACAAATAGCACATTTACATAAAGGCTAATATTTTATTATTCAGAATACTCAGTATTCCAAATAAGTACTAATAAGTATAGCATATTTCTAATAAGATCAGCTGTATTCTGAATGAGTATTCTGAAAAAGATTATGGGATTATTACACTATAGGGTTACACACACTATGTAATTGTATAATTTACTGTGCATACATTATGTATTTGGATTTATTTATAAAACATTACCCATTTTATAAATAATTTATTAAACTACAGTGTCCTGCACCAAGAACAAGGTCAAGTTTATCATATTGTTATGTGAAGATACATCAGTAAACTAGATGATTCTTGTTATTTACTTGAAAATTAAGACTGATATCTCCTATTTTCTGCACCCATTCTTTTCTTTGCTTCTTTGGGAACGCATATATAATATATATATATATATATATATAATATATATATATATATATATATATTATATATATTAATATAGATATATATATATATATATATATATATATATATATATATATATATTGTAAGGTACCAGGGAGGGGGTTAAAATCCTTCCCTGCTAAAAACCTTGTGAGAATGCACATTTGGG
Source organism: Polyodon spathula (assembly GCF_017654505.1). Taxonomy (NCBI): domain Eukaryota; kingdom Metazoa; phylum Chordata; class Actinopteri; order Acipenseriformes; family Polyodontidae; genus Polyodon; species Polyodon spathula. The sequence continues at coordinate 22,448,966 of NC_054548.1, forward strand.
TATTATGGGGTTTAATTGTGTAATTGTTTAGTAATCCCCTGCACCTGATGGTAGTTCTAAATTAGAGCCAGGTGCAGGGTATTTAAGAGAGGCAGCCAGTCTGTTCCAGGCTGCTGAGAGAAGAGCCTGACTGTGTGAGTGAGCAGTTGTATCGAAGGTGAAGTACGGAGTGAAGCCCGTGTGAGTTTGTATTTGGTGTTGGTGTCAGGTAAACGGCTTAGCCGTCCTGAATGTTTAGTTAGGTTCCCGTTAATGTTAGTTAGAGCTCCAAGAGAGAGCTAGGTGTTTGTTTCTGTTTTGTTTAATTTATTTGATTGGTGTTTATTAAAAGTGCGCGTCAGCGCTAAAGCAATTCCATTTCTGTGTCCTGGGTCTGGTCTTAGGGGCAACGAACTCCGTGAGTGTGAGGATCGTTTACAATATATATATATATATATATATATATTTCCTCTGGATCACATCGAGAATCAGACACACAACAATGCAATGTCACATTTCTCTCAGACTACAACTCCACTGCAGTTTGACCCTGACGGCCAGAAGCTGACAGCTGCACACCAAGCCTTGTTTTGAGTATAACGTGAATAAAGTTTATTGGACGTTATTATGAGGTCCGAACCTCTTAGAATATGAAATTAAATATTATATTGAATGTTCAGTGGATGTTCCTGTGTTCATTTGAAATGGATACTGAGCATCAAATAAGCCTGTTTATTTCATAGAGTCAAATGTAATTAAAATACAAATGAATGATGGATTTGTCTGTGTTCTAACGGTGCTTCTTTTCAGCTTGCTTGGTTTTCGTTCCAAGGAACAGTTATTTTTCCACTGTTTCATGTCCTATGGCTCACTGTTTTTAATTGCTTTAATTAAAGCCTGCAATTTGAAGCAGCTATTAATCAGAAAGTGCAACAACTTTTGGGGCAGGGGCTGTGAATTCCTTGACAAGACAGATAGCGGTGACATCACTGGTGCCACATTTACACTGCTAACAGTGAAGCATTGAAGTGAGGTAATTAGATAACAGCCGGAGGGCCGCCAAGGTTGTGGTAACCGCTGAGATGCTCAGAAACTGAGACTGTGAAAACCATTGTGCTTTAGAGACACTGATTCTGTTTCAAATGTATCCGCCCCTCATAATATAGATCTATATGAATCTTTTGTATTGTTCAGTTACTTAATACATAAATATACACATTAATTGTTATTCTGATGATGTTCACTTAACTTATAGATTGATATAGATTGTTGATTGATGGCATTAGGCAGTGTACTAATCATTCAATATAATGACGATGGAGCCATTTCACTACAGACACGTGGCAGGTTGTGCATGCTACATAAGTTAGTGATCATTATTTTGAAGCTAGCACAAAGACAAGGGAACATTTTAATGAGAGGGAAAAGATCATTTACCAACTAAACTGTTTCTTGGTGGTTTTATATATAACATGATCTACATTTCCTTCAAAATAAGGCCCATTATCTCTTTACTACCACTGTGAACAAAATTAAATTCTGCCTTCAGCTATGAATTCTGCACAGAGCACAGGACGGACAGGCTATACCTTATGAACTGCAGTGCAGATAAAAACCGTGGATTCCCTGAAGTGGGTGTGTCCATATTCCTCTTTTTAAAACACCTTAACAAAACCTAATTTTGCAACAATTGCAGATTTTGACAGATATTAGACATTTGAGCTCAATTATATGTATGTATATGTATGTTTGTGTATGTGTATTTGAAAAGTAACGCTGTTAACAGATACCGATAAAAGGGCGTTTCTTACATAACTATACAATAATGAAATCCCTTGGGGCTTTATCGGGCAGACTGATAGGATTTCAAGTACATTAGAGGCATAGAAGTAGGAATATGTGAAAGATGGATGACAGTAATTATGCCTACAGATGGATGGCAGCAGCTGCTAATATTTCCCTTGTTACTTTCCCTTCAGACACCCATTTGTAATATTGTATTCTTTTTTAGAATTCTGTATATTAACTTATTCAAGGTCATTGACCCTGGGGCCTGTTTAAACAAAAAAAAACATAAAAAAGACCCCCTAAAACAGGTTAAACCTACATATTTTACCTGCACAGACTGAGCTGTAAACATTTTCCACTTGAGATTATATGTAACAAAAAAGGTGGGTCATGAGAACATAACTGCAGATCTGGGTTTCATTTGAAAGTACCCTTGAATACAATTACATAAACAGATATTTACTAGTATATATTATTACCTGTCCAATTTCCCTAATATACAAAGCTATACCTTGCCAGAAGGACTCTCCACACCTCCCTCTCCCTGCTGTCAATGTCGCACTCTCCTTTTTAAAAAATACTTTATTGATAGGATGTTTTGTAAAAGCGAAGTTGCTTTGGCCTCCTCCACTTTTCACTTCCTTTTTATAGAGCCACTCATGTAACGTTGTCAATCCATTTATGACTAGCAGCTAGCTTTACTGTCATTGTTTAGGCGCATGCATGCATCACCTTTTGATCAGTAGCAAATTGACTTCGCGTATAATTAGGTTGGGCGAGTTTATGCAAAATATTTCACGGGACATTTCATGCACAGTTAATATTCAAAGAATTGTAAGCCTAAAATGTGTTTTGGGGAGATGAGCTAGTTACTGCTGGGAAAATAGTTGTTGTTTCCATGAGTTTAAAACCTAAAAATTGACAGTAGGGTCCAGTGACCATGATGGAGATTTCTAGTGCAAAGCGGGTGTATATAAAATGCACAAACCAAATGAATTTAGATTAAAACTGTTTTTATTTGAATCTACTCACGTTAACATTATATTTACAAAAGGACTGTTGTCGCCATAGAGTTCTTGGGGGCCCCACAAAGCTTGAGGGCCCACGGGGCACATGCCCCATGTGTTCGGTCGTAAATCCGCCCTTGCTCACTACCCCAGATAACAAAGGTTGATTTAAAACAAACAAACAACAACAAAAAAATAAATAAAACAGGTCTTGAGGAAGGGTCTGCGTGATTTAAGGGTCATTTGTGCTTTTGTCAAAATGAAAATGGCCTGAAATATTTTACTTTAAAACTGCATGAATAAACCAAGCATTACTAGAAGTATAAATAATCAAATAAAAGAAAAACTGCACTTTCAATGGCAAATTTCTACAGTTTATTTATTTATTTATTTATTTATTTTTTAATTAATGCATTTTTGGTTTCTTTTTTTTTTTTTTAAGCTTACATAGAACTATGTTTTAGCGGAAGGATAATAAATACAAATTCATTTTATGTTACTTAAAAAACGTTTTTTTCATTCAATTTAGATAGTTAACCCATTTTTTCAGCGCAGTAAGATGCTTTGCTCGTGACTTGCATCTCACCTGGGGCTTGGTGATATTAGATTATATCACACACCCTGTCTTGCTTTATTGCTTAACTAAAGGAACTCAGAAGACAAATCCAAGTATATAAAAATATAGCTTTTAAAGTTTTTGTTAAGACTTCCTAACAATCAATAGAAATCTAATGCAGATTAAATTGAATATAGTTTAAGAATCTCGAAACTCGCTTTAACCGTGACCAACATTTGAAACATCTACATTGATCTAGGCCTCTGTATAACCTAATAACACATTTAACAAATGTCTTCATACACAAAAAAAAACCATTTATTCGGTTTATTATTGCATATTTATCCTCTGTTGCGGTCTTTACCTATTAGATTGATCCTGTCTTTCATTATGTGCCCTTAACTTCAGCTCAGCTAAGGGGTTAATATAGCGTTATACGTTATTCAAAGCTCTATTCAAAATGGCCACTCTTGTACAAAGATCTGTCATATAAATCACTGTGATCAAAAAAAAAAAAAAACACATAACAACAAATGCTCTGATTTTTCTTTTGCATACCACATGGATCACTATTTCTGTGTTAGCGGTTTGAAGTGTAAAAAGTTGCTGGAATATTAACAACGACAAGACAAATTACAGGTACGTTATTAAAACAGTTGTAACAACACGTGGGGATGTGTGACGCTATATTTTTCCAAACCCCGCTATTTTTTCTTTATGCTTACATTTTTTCACAGGTCACAGTAGATTATATATATATATAGATATATAATATATATAATATAAATATATATAATATATATATATATATATATAAATATATTATGATAAAAAATTAATATTTTATATTTTAAATTAAAATTGTAATATTGCAAATGCAATTTGAACTGAAGTTTCCTGAGTCTGCCTATTCAGTTACACAGAAAATGTTAATGCAAAGATAAGTTAAATCTTTAAATTATTGTTCATTTTTTCTGGTGGGACAATTCAGCATAATGATACAACTAAGAGAGGCCATTTCTCAAAACAATTATTAGTATACATTTTCAACGATCAATTTTTTAATACTTATTTTAAGAGAATCACCAACATGACATGGATAACAAGTAGGTTTTGGTTGATTTAGAGCTTGCTTAGGTTTATTTATCTTCACCATTTAAGATTGACTGTTAGTGGTACATTATCCTGGAATGTATGTTTGATTTGTGTTTGGTAATTCATTCTTTCCAGTAAAAACTTTTACAAACCTGCCTATTCCACTATGTTTACAGGATTTAGCACAAAAATTTTGGAAATTGTCCCAAACTAAAGTTCAAAGTCATTCAGGTTTTAGAAAGTAGCACTGTTCTGTATTCAGCCCTTGGTCATGAGCAGACTTAATTAAGTAAGAAAAGGTCACACAATTCAAAAAGGGCTTTGGTTTTTAATATAGACTTCTCATGCAGATGAGAAAAATATAATTAAAAGACTAAACCTATGCCAGAGGGAACTATCAGTCTCTCTCCTGTTCTTTCTAGGTTAGGAAAACTATTGCATATTATTGAACATTGACAGCTATTTTCCTTTTTCAGAGTTACAGTGTGGGAAAAAAACAATGCACGCACATAAAGAGTGTATACGCAATCCATAAAACATTAAACTTATATTTGTATGAAGTAATTCGTGTCTCAAAACATAGTGGGTTGGGAGTTTATGAGGAAAGTCAAGGAAGTTATTGCATTCACCATGTAAAGTGTGACAAACAGACAGTTTGCCAGACACGATAGCTACATTTTTTGAATAAGGAATAAAAAGATGCTTCCATTACAGCGTGCACTACACCCCAATAATAATAATAATAATAATAATAATAATAATAATAATAATAATAATAATAATAATAATAATAATAATAATAAAACTACAGCAAAAGCTAGGAATGAGTGACTGGGCTGCTTATAGGTACATAAGGTAATGTCAGTATAGAAATGTGAACTTCTAATGGCAACATAAATGTACTCATTCAAGTAGGCTTTGAAGGACTGCAAAACTATTCTGAAGGTATTGATTTTCAGGCTTTCGAAAATTGAGCTGCCAGGTGTAGCTGTACTCTTGATTTGGTATTGATTTGTCCCAAGTGTTTTCCAGAACCTTATCTTTCTACAATGTAGAACATGAGTTATTTTGTATTAATAACTTTGTTGAGTCATTTTAAATAAAAATTTGATAAACTTCTATCCAGCGCAGTCTGTACATGCTTGAGTTTTGCTTAAGGTGCAGAAGCAAGCTTAGCTCAATACCAGGCACTGTACAATAACATATTACACATCAAGCAGTACATTAAGGGTATTGGAATGACGTTTTGTGGGTATGCATATTACATTTAAAAATAAAGCCATGCAGGGTTCTATTTTTATTCCATTAATGCTAAAGCAAATATATAGTATTTTATAGATATTTGCTTACAACTTAAAACAGAACCCGCAGCCCTTTAAACTGACACAGTTTCAAGTGTTGCTGTCACATCATTTGCACTGGATTTTAGTGTTAGATTCTCAAGTGAAACCTGTTTCAAACATTTTACACTGCATAGCTTATAGCACTGCATGGTTGCACATTAAGCAACAACATGATAGAAGTTTTTCTTCTAAGAAACTGAAGAATCGTTATAAGAATGTAATAAACTTATCTTGTGATTTATATGTACAATTGTGAGTGATTTTAAAACAGCCTCATCTTATAATAATGTCACAAAATTAAACTGACAGTATGTTGCTCATTTTAACATTCACATTTAATATTTAATCTTGTAAAATGTCCCCCATGTTTCCTCTTCAGCGAAAGTGAAGCAGCGAGAGTTGGTACAAGATCATGTAAAAGAGAAAAGTTAATACTTCAGTTCTATAAGTACTTGTCTAAAGAAGCATGGCTCTTTTGTACAGTTGCTAAATGCTTTGTTTATATTGCATGGCCAAACTTATATATGTTTATAGTAAAGAAAACAAATATTTGTCGATTCTGCCTAAGGTAATGTCCAATATACTGTATTAATGTTTGTTTCATGTAACAGTATTTACCTTTCATTTTCATTTAATTAGCGACGGATCAATAAAGAAATTATTTTAAAGTGTACATGAGAACCTACCAGCACTGTTGTGTGGTGCAGCACCCAAAAAGGCTTATTTTTAACCGCTTGGATGAGGAAGTTGTATGTGAAAAAAAAAAAAAAAAAAAGTTTTGACCACTCGCTAATTAGTGATACCTTTTCTTGACAATTTCCCCTTGTTTGGTCGATCAGCCTGGTCTAGTTCCAAAAATGTGTTCCTGTTCACACTAATTAACTGGAACAACTGTGTCTAGTGTTAGTTAAAAATAAGAAATAAGGTAGGCCTATTATCGGATTCTGCCGAGTCAACGCCCCACCCCGACTTTTAGTTTTTAATAACCATGCGCAAATAATCCTTGAGGGGAAATATCACGGCTCACATGAATAAAAAAAATTGCCTAGAAGTAGTTGCTCTGTGTACTGAATCAGTCAGGGTTAGGGTGAGGATTACCTTCGGGTCAGATGACGAAGACGTGGCATTCGGCAGTTTCGGATTAGATGATACAGACTGATTGATTACACTTTCCTGTTATTATACTACAATCCATATTTCTTTTATTTTTTGTTTTAGACACTGCAAGAGCTTGTAACTCAGGCACCATTTTTTTTTTGTTTCTAACATTTTAATGTTATAGTGCTACTTTGGATGTTAATTTATTATTTTGTGTTGTGTTTTCACACTGGACACTGCAATTTCTGACTTGCTGAGATTATGTAAAGCTCTTTATGTTAGTGGACCGACAATTTCACAGATTTTTGATATTTTCTTAATGCAGCAACGTTTGTATTTTTTTAACTACATTTTTTTTTTTTTTTATGATATGTGGTTTTGCACTGGACACTGCAGCTTTAAAGTTTAATGTTTGTTTTCTGAAACAATTTGAAATGACAAAACAGTGGACATACTGCAGCAGCTTCGAATTGTATTTCACCAGTCCATAAATATGTTGACTGCACTTCTTGATTCTTTTATCATGACTGAATTTTAAGCATGCCTAATTGTAAACATAAATCTATCTACCTAATGTTGAAAATACTCACTCAGCAATAATTCTTGTAAATTCAACTTTGATAAAATATTAAATAATAAAAAAATATATAGAAGTAGTAAGCAGGTTGATGTGTTCAGTGGCAGGGACATTTAATGACCAACATTAAGATTAGCAGTCTTCTTCCTGGCTTGATGAGAACTAATCATCCTTATGCTAAGTTAATTAGCAAAGTGAAGCATAGGCATTCATTGCCAATTAGGACCATTAAGAAAATCTATTTAAGAAAAAGTACAGGTGTAATTTAATGTGACCTTGAGCCCATAGCTTCATACAGTTAATTCAACATCTCCTTGCTTAAAGTCAACATAACTTCCATTACCAATAACATGCTCTCCAAGGTAGTCAGGCTCCATCTTCCTGTCAGGCCTGATGGGAACAGAAAAGTAGACTAAAGACAGTGTAATTACATGGTGTGTGAGAAGGTGGAAGGTGAGACAGCTGAGAGAGGAGAAGAGATGAAAGAAACTTGCACATTGAGGATTAAAAATAGAAAGACAGAATAGTGTAACCCTGTCTGTGCTGCAACATGAGAATCAGGTTTCCAGATGTAGAGCATCTGAAGGTTTGACATGGTCCAGGGTGTAAGAATAAATGGTGTATAGCTTCAAATAACATATTCTTCTTTTTTCCTGCTCCCTTAACTTTCTATGGTGTTTGAAATAGTTGCGAGTGGTTCTTTTTGTAATTACTCGAATATTGTGTTTTTTTACGATAAGCTTGTTACAGTGCTTATTCTTGAGATCAAGTGCTGCCATTTGGCTCACAGATATTAGCTCTTACTTCTATAAAGACACTGTCTGATCTAGAATAGGTTACATTTATCTGTATGGCAGGCAATAAGAACTGAAGAGCAGCTACTGAACTCAGGTGAAAGCAACTGAATACATTATCTGATATTTGCAATAACCCCTTAGAATGATTGGAAGCATCATAAAAAGCTGAGCTGTATAAAAAAAAAAACCTGAATATGAATTTACTTGGTCTTTAAAACTTCATAGCTAGGGTGAAAAAGTTTAGAGCAGGACCGACATAGAAATCTTAAGTATGAAGTTCAAAACTCATACCACCATTGTGCTTAGTTTATGAGATGTTTTAAAGGCCATTGTTTTAGTTTATTAACTGTTAACAAGCATTGTTATTTTTTAACTAAGGGTTAGGGTTAGGGTTAGGGTTAGTGTTAGAATTCGGGTTAATAAAAACCTGATTTTGTTTACTAAACATTACTATAGTAACAATTTGAACCAATTTCAAGCATATGATCGACTGGGTATTGATCACCCATAGGGCTCTGGTGTTTGAGTGATCATCCATAGGGATCTGGTGTTTGTTTCACTATCCATAGGGCTCTGGTGTTTATAGTTTTAGCAGGCCTATTATATATTATTAACTAACTGTTAACAGAAAATAAATAATGTATAATAATGTCTAATAACATGTTTATTAGCTATTTGTTAACAGTTAATAAGCAAAAAAATGCCATTAAATAAAGTGTGACCAATGTTCTTAAAGCTTTTCGCATAAAGACTTGTTTCTTTTTATTAAATACCTGCAGCACCAACTATTCAAATGAAAAGGAATGCAAATTTAGCAGCAATCCTATTAATCACAATTAATTTTGACATGATTTGAAAACATTACCTGGAAAGAACTTGAAATTAGCAATCCTGACCTTCTTTTCCCAAAAGTGGAAACAATTAATTAACAAACTTTGAAGGTCATGATGCCTCAATAGCAGACTCAATATAAATCAACTGTTAGAAGAAATTCCGAAGCGATTTGAAAAGCAAAGAAAATATATACTTCCTTATGGCCATGCCACATACACACACTGTGACAAGCTATTTCATGACTAGACATTAGCAAGCTTGGTTCTTCTGTCTGATTAACGTCCTCCCTGCGGGACTTGGGGCCCTGTACTTGCTCACAGCCATTTTCTGGCAACAAAGTGATGACCTAAGAACAGCAGTCAAAGTTCATAGAGAAAGTACAACAGATCAATCATGGTTGTGACTACAAAGGACATTAACAACAAAAACCTTTCAAGTCATTACATGTGGGCTATCCTAGAGTTTACAGGAAACATAATTTAAATTGCTGTGTTTAAATTGTTTTTGTTCCCTGCATGGCATATGTAAAGCAGTGGACAATGTGATAGATGATGAAAGGTGTATCATTTTGCATTTTGTTCCCCAGACATTAATAATTGTTCATTGCTTTTTAAGAAAATATCTAAATAATTGATACGCACATTGGGAATATCCAAGGTTCATTTGACTGTTTTTTTTTTTTTTTTTTTTTGGTTTCAATAAACTTTGCCTTTGTGACTCTCATATTAAAAACAAACAAACAAAATAAATTGTACCTTAAATAGCAGAAATTAAACTTTATGTATTATTATTATTTATTCATTTATTCATTTATTTATTTATTAGTAGACGCCCTTACCTAGGGTGGCTTACAGTTGTATACAAAAAAAAAAAATACATATCGATAATTACAGTACAATTAAGAGTAAGATACAAAATACAATGACTTCAGTCCTAGTAAAAGCAAATACAAAACACAGTATGATTTGATATCGGGGCAGTTCAAGAGAAGATAACAGTTACATCAGGGTTAGATAGGAGTACAAGTGAAATATAAATACTACAGATTAAGTGCAGGATTAAATACAGTAAAATAGGGAACAGATAATTGCAAATTAAAGTGCATTAAAGGCAGAGTGCTATATAGTCCAGAAGAGAAGAGTTGAGTTTTACAGGTGTTATCTGAAGAGGTGTGTCTTGAGGAGTTGCCAGAAGGTGGAGAAGGAGCAGGCTTTGGAGGAAGAGGAACATAGAGGAGGTACAGCCATTCTTCTAGTGCAGGCGGAGTGGAGAGGTCGGTGGGGGTGTAGGAAGAGATGAGGGTCTGGAGGTAGCTGGGTGCAGTCTGGTCAAGGCATCGGTAGGCGAGTACAAGAGTCTTGAACTGAATGTGAGCGGTGAATGGGAGCCAGTGGAGTGAGCAGAGCAGTGGAGTAGCGTGGGAGAAACAAGGCAGAGAGAACACCAGGCGAGCAGTGGAGTTCTGGATGAATTGGAGCAGACGGGGGACAGACGCAGGGATAAAGGCCAGGAGGGAGTTGCAGTAATCTAGGCAGGAGAGTACCTGGGCCTGGATGAGGAGCTGAGTAGAGTAGTTGGTGAGGAAGGGTCGGATTCTTCGTATGTTGCTCAGGAAGAATCGGCAGGTGTGTGCAAGATTGGAGATGTGCTGGGAGTAGGAGAGGCAGGGGTCCAGGTTTAGTCCGAGGTTCTTGGCTGGGGAGGAGAGAGAGAGCATCGTAGAGTCCCGAGGAATGGAGATAGAGAGATCAGAAGAGGGGGAAGATGAGGAGGGGAAGAAAAAGAGGTCAGATTTAGAGAAGTTGAGTTTGGGGTGATGCTAGTGCATCCAGGAGGAGATGCACTAGCATCTAGTGCATCCAGGAGGAAGATCTGAGCACCATCAGCATAGAAATATTATGAGAAACCATAGGATGCGATAAGGGGGCCCAGGGAGCAGGTGTAGAGAGAGAACACGAGAGGACCCAAGACTGATCCTTGGGGGACTCCTGTTGAGAGAGGGTGAGGTGTGGAGGTTGAGTTGCGCCAGGTTACCTGGTAGGTATGGTCGGAAAAGAAGGAGGAGAACCAGGCCAGAGAAGTGCCAGAGATTTCCACGTCAACGAAAGAGGATAGGAGAATAGAGTGTTCGACAGTTTCAAAGGCAGAGATCAAGGAGAATTAGGACAGAGAAAAGAGAAGCAGCACGGGCAGAGTTTATCAGAGTTAATGACAGACTGGAGAGCAGCTTCATTTGAGTGAGCAGAGCGGAAACCAGATTGGAGGGGGTCGAGCAGAGAGTGGTTAGACAGGAAAGCAAAGAGCTGGCGGTGTACTGCCCGCTTGAGGGTTTTAGTGAGGAAGAGTAAGAGTGAGACAGGACAGTAGTTCTGGAGGGAGGTGGTGTCGAGGGTAGGTCTTTTGAGTAGAGGTTAGGTTTGTTTAAAGGCAGAGGGAAAGAGGCCAGAGAGGAGAGAGGTGCTGAGAAGGGAGGTGATGAAGGGGAGTAGAGCAGGTGTAGCAGCTTGAAAGAGTTGAGTGGGGAGGGGGTCCAGGCCACACATGGTGAGTTTGTGGCCCTAGAGGAGGGAGGAGAGGTCAGAGTCTGAGAATGGAGAGAAGGAGTAGAAGGAGGGTGAGTTAGAAAGGAAGAAAGAGGGTGTTGCAGTTGGAGTGGGAGGGAGTGGGGGAGGGAGAGGTGTTAAATAGTTGGCAGATATCAGAGATTTTAAAGGAGTAGAAAGATACAAAGTCATCAGAGGAGATAAATGAGGGAGAAGAAGGTAGAGAAAAGTTTCTGGAGGTTTTTAGTGGAGGACTGGATAATAGATTGGAAATAGGAGCATTTAGCAGAGGAGACAGTAGAGCAGAAGGAGGAAAGAAGGGAGCGGTAGAGGTCTAGCACAGCAGGGAGTTTGGTTCTCTTCCATTTCTTTTCAGCAGAGTGCAGTTTGGTTCTTGCCGAGAGGAGCACAGAGGAGAGCCAGGGTTGGGAGGGTTAAAATGTCATTACATGGTTCTGTTATTATATTTATTCATTGAAAATATTTTCACTATTTGTGTTATATATGTGGTTATGTATTTACAATGTAATTACTGTATAATTACTTCTGAAATTACAGTATACTGTAAAACTTCAAATAATCGCTGGTCTCCAATACTAGCCGGTCTTTAATAGGCGCTGGGGAATATGATAAATAGACACCGGGTCTCTTTTAAATGCCAGGTTATGAATAATATAATGCGCATCATAGTGAATGTTCCAGGCAATACACACACATGGCTGTACAGCGGGCTTACCAATTTCTTTTCCAGCAAAGATGAAGAGACCCTGAGGCTCAGGATGAATGATAAGAAAACTGAATTTAATTTATTTTAAGGTACGCGTAATGCATACATTATTTAAAATGACACTATTTGTTTAAAACCAGTTATGAAGTTTTTCTGAGCATGCTGAAAGTTAGCCAAATACAAACTTGTTTTCTTATAATAACAGAGTTTGCCTTTTAGTGTATTTGAACGTGTTTTTGTTGTTTTTTTTTTGTATTAGCAGTATTTCGTGCATTTGAGTCTTGCAAGGCATATTCATATTTTGCTTCTTTTCCAGCATTCTTATTTATCACATTATAAAAACAAATTAGTGCTTTGATTTTGTTATAAAATTGGTACTTGTATTGATTTATTTTGTATTGATTTTATTGTTAATCTTAAAAACAGTTTAAAGCATTTTTGAGTGTGTTGTTGGCCAACAGTATATTAACTTATTTTTTGATATTTACCAGGTAGCATTTTTCATCTGGTTGTTTTTCAATGAAGATTAATTGTTGGTTAATTTTTTATCGATTGTCCATGCTTAACAATGTAACTTACATGTTTTGAGGGTGAACAATAAATATAATATGTGTTAATACTGATGATACTTATTCGTTTTGTTAATTTTAAAACCATTTTGTTTGTTTTTTTTCATTGTTCTGCAAGTCTACCTTAATACATGCTTGTGTACCGATATTTACAGGGCTGTCTTTATTGGATGCTATTTTATTATTATTGTTATTGTTATTATTATTATTATTATTATTATTATTTATTATTATTATTATTATTATTATTATTATTATTATTAACAGTGGTACATACAATTGAGCTTTGCAATATTGCAGATTAGTTCTTCTGCTGCACATACATAATGTTATTTAAATAGTAAGCAGATAGGTTTGTTGATTGAGTAGTATTGTTCCTTGGGATAACAAAATACTGAGATCAACTCATGTAATTTCATAAAATCGATAGGTGCTCAGTGTTTGTTATTTGAGTTGAGTTAAAATTGCCAAAATTAGTTGATTAAGAATCTGTATAAATAGCCATTCGAAAAGACATGATTTAAATTAATGCAAGAACAGTGAAAGATACGACCGTGCCCCGCTTGAATAATTAAAATCGACTGGTTGCTATCGGCATGATTGAAGGCGGCCTGTCTGTGAGAGGAGTTGCCCAGAGAATCAGTAGACTAGTCCAGAGAAGCCGGCTCTGTGAGGGACAGGCCACGTCCTGGAAGGCAGAGGGTCACCACACCGGCACAGGACCATAATGTTGATTGTTGCGTTCAAGCCAAACGGTTGAGCAGTGGAAGTGCGATGATGTGAGGAGGAATCTCCTTTAACACAAGAATACCTTTGTTGCAGATAGAGGACAATCTTACTGCTCAGTGATACATTGACAAAGTCCTTGAGGGAACAATTTTTCCATTCCTGCAAGCCAATCTGGAAGTGTCGATTTTTCAGCAGGACAATGAAAGACCACACAGTGCTAGGATTACAGTTGCACGACCTCAAGAAAAAAGTGTTGAATGCTCAGGGAGGTCATACCCAATGTTTACTTTGTAATGTTTTCATTTTGACAGTGTGTCACGTTTCATAGTGAAAACATATAATGATTCTTTGATCTGTTAATATTTTTGTGATTTTTTTTTTATATCTATGTTAAAATATTTGATTAAATCCATTAGACATGAGTGCTGCGATTTTTTTGTGCATCAGTGTGTGTATATATATATATATATATATTCATTTGGGGTGTACAATAGAACCTATTACTACCCACTGACATACTTATGTCCTTTCTATAAGGTGTGCAGGCAGCTTTTTCATGATTGCATCTGAAGTATTTGCAGTTAGTGATCTTACATAATAAACGCCAAGTCTCCAATAGGCACCGGGGCTACTGGCAAATATTGTAAATAAACACCAAAATAGTAACGTGGAATGTCAGCAGTTTTCCATCCATAAATAACTTCAGCTACAGCAAAACTTAACAACTTATTTTCAATTTTAAAATGTATTGTTTTATTAAATTTATCTTTTGAGGGATACATCGAATCATAGGGATCTGGCAAGTTGCTGACAGCTGAGAAGTAATAATAAAATACCATTAGCTTAGGACAATATAAAATATATAAGCAGCTACAAGTGTCCTACACCTTTCTAACTAATAGGGTTTGCCTAATAACTCTGGAGAAAGCTGCACCCATGCACCTCCTATGGCTTCAGTCTTTATACACTGAGGCTAGATGACTTACTCAAAACTAAGCAGTTACTCTAAATGCATTCCAGTACTCATTTATTTGCTGCCTAGCTCTTTTATGTTCTTATACCACCATAACTAAATTCAAAGATGTTTGAGTTTTACTGTTGTTCAATTGACTGCAGAAAGCTGGAAAAAGAGCATTGTGCATAAGCTGTAGAATTGGAAAACCATAAAAAAGTAATTTAATAGACAACATCTTCTAGTGATCTGAATTTTTGTATTGGTCTTCAACTCCCTGACACAGAGATAGAACTTTATTTCTAACTCCGCTCAGGTGCACTGATTTATCTTTGCCTGCAGAGGGAGCACTTGTCCGTGGCCTGAATACTGGCAACTGTATACAGGACAACAGGGTTACCAATGCTGGTATACAGTCCAGTGGACATACAAGTGCTCAAAAATAATAATGAAAACAAAAGGCGAAAGAATAATGGAGAATAAAAAACCGTAATAAAACTACAAAATAAAGTAGTGCTGCACTCGGCAGAGTTACCCCGACCGTCGCTATCCACACGGCCCGGGTCTACATCCTACGCTCACCCTTTCCCTTAACCTGGTCGTACTGTTCGGGGTTCTGCCCAAGTTGTTCCCTGCTCCTAAAAATGAATTTTCTTTTTCTTTTTAATGAATTATTTATTTTGCTTGTTCTTCTCCGGCCGTGCTCGGTCCGGCAGCAGAGCTTCCTCCAGCTGGCTCGTTTCATCTTAGAGGGGCAGGCTGAGAGAAAACCAGAGCATTATCTTATAGGGTCAGCAATCCCCCAGGCCAGCCTCTCAGCCACACAGAGAGAGGGAAAGCCAACACACCCTCTTCCCCACCTCTCTGTGTCACTGCCATGACTGACAGGTGGCTCTATGAGGCAGCTGCCCACTTCTTGCAGTACCACGCATGAGCCAAACAGTCAGTACAGATCTCCCCTGTTACACTCCCTTAAACAAAATATTAAGTATGTTTATTACTTAGACACATGTGTAACAGCTGCTCGCTCAGAGGGGCTACAAACAGAAGGGTTGTTTATAATATGTAGTCCGACTACGCCAGCGCAGTGCAATAAAGCACAGAACAATATTAGATATTTTTATTCAGGTATAGAATTAACTATGCCACGATGAGTCACTAGACCAACACAGAGTCAATAGATACATATAAAATCAATGAGACTGTTTTTATTTGGCAACACATTGTTCAATATCCAAGTGATAAATTACATATTTTCCATTAACTAATTAACATAATTAAGATTTATCAAAATAGTAATTTTAAATCCCCAAAGTGCAAGCTGGAATATTGCACTTTAAAAAAGAAAGTGCTTAGTGCATTACGGAAGCGTATAGACCATTGTAAAAAAAAACAAAAAAAACAACACAAAAATATGACAAGGGAGGGAACATCAGTGTAAGAGAAAAATCTGTATAACAATCTCTTTCCTTTCCATACCACAGGTTCCAGTCAGCTACAGACAGGCTAAAAGCTCTTAATTGACTCACACTCATTGTTTAAACTGGCATGCCGTATGCCAGCAGAATACTTATCATCAGGAAAGTCCATGTACAGGCTTGTTTCACTTCCCTTTGTTACTCTCCATTCCAAACACTACTCCTGCACAAATAAAACAACAACAGCAGATGGACAGACAGACACAGACCTCCAGAATGGCCACCCAGTTTGCAAGAGATGTGGGATATTTATATTCAGGTGCGCAAAACTATCAATAATTCAATTAGTCAGTACTCAATAAGATATAAAAGATGAACAGAGTGGAGAAGCTACTAAAAAGTGATAAATCAATTACAAAGTGGTGTTAATCAATAATATATAAAGCATGCACTGATCAAATCAAAGTGGAAAATTCTAAAAAATAAAGTGACAAATAAATATGTGAAAGACAACAGGAGCATTATTGACCGTTACATATGTAAAACATGTGGTTGCACTTAAACAGCAATATATATATATAACAAGTGCTCTGGTTTTTCTGTTCCATACCACACTATGGATCGTTATTACTGTGTTACTTTTTTGACAACGTGGGCAATAATCCTTACACTATCAGTGCACTATAGCAGCCATTTTGAAAAGAGCTTTCAAACAGACTAAAGTTATAAGTGTAACAAGTTGTCAGGATGTTAACAATGAAAAAAAAAATGACAGGGAGGTTATTTAAACAGTTTTATCAACACCCACCTGGGTACGCATAATGCTGTATTTTTAGGAACCCTGCTGCTTACTCTTTAAATCCTGTGTTTATGTTTTGTGGATGATTCATCAAGCAGGTTTATAACTACACATGCTTAAGTCTGTTCCAAATTTTAGATGCAGACACAGAATTTGTTCAACAAAGGTAAGACTTGTTTAAGTCTTATTTTACACCTGTTCAGTCACATTTATGCAGAGCTAAATACAATGCTTTTCATTTTATTTTAATAGTCAGCAGCACTGAGGTGCAAACACAACCATCCCAAAACACTTTAATGTCTCTAGGATCACTTCTCTGTATTTGTAACTAAATTATTTACATTATCCTGCTTATTACCTGCTACAGTACTGTGTTAAAAAAAAAAAATATGGCTTTCATGGGTTGCAAAAAAGATATGTGTTTTTTTTTTTTTTTAATAGGTTTTAGCAATAGCACAGCTTCTGTATCCCTTAATGTTGTTGTTATTTAAGTTATTTTTGTGAATTTCTTTCCTTTTGCTGAAAAGACTAAAGTATAATAAACCTCATATTATTCGTTGATGTGCTAGATTTTTACTAGATTGTAATATATTCCCTATATAATAAAATGCTTGTTTGTGTAGTTCGTGTTTTTGAATTTTTCAAGCCGTTTATTGTTGAGATAGCAGAGTATTGTTGCTGTTTTTTTTTTTTTTTTTTTTTTGTTGTTGTTTTGTTTTTGGTTTTTTATTGGTAAAAAAAAAGGGTAATATATTCTAAAAGTGACCAGTAAAGTGTGCCACTGGAATAACAATGCCTTTTAAATTCCCACGTTCCTTTTTACATTTCACTCTTACATTTCAGCAGTGTCAATCAACTGAAGTGGATGGGCGTCACCCTTTGCGCTTCTTCATAATGACTACTGGCTAATCCACCAGTGTGCTGTTGAAATCGATTCGACTTGACTGTGCTCATACCCACTTGGTGCTATAGGAACCTATATGAATACAGCCCAAAATGTCTTGAAAAAGAGCCTTTTCTCTACGTACACCATCCTATCTAACAAAACAACCACTTTTAATATAATTGCCAGTCCACAATTCTGTTACAAAAGTTCAATATAGCTAAAACCATTTGGAAATAGGAATTGAATAATAATAATAATAAAACAATGTGTTGTGTAAGAAACTGGATGAAATACTGTGTAGTTAAAACAGTGAACAGCTATTCTCAAACTGACCCACAGACGTCAATATTTGGACTGCTAGTTAAGGGCGATAGCTTACAGATGGACAGTGTTAATATTTGGAAGCAAATGCATGGTGATAAAATTGTACTGCTATAATAATAGGGTACATTTATGAGGACTGGAGATTTTTTTTTGCCTTCTGCTTCACAGATGTGTTGGCATTTACACTTTAAGTCTGTGACAATTACAAATTAAAAATAACATGTATCCAGATTATTTGAGAATAAGCATCTCAAGTACACACTATAGCTATGTTAGAAAAAGTATTGTTTTACAAGCCAATCAGTGAGAGCAAGTGCTTAATTTCTTATGGCAGGAAAGGCAGAGGTAAATCAAAAGAATGTACATCTAGTATAGTTCTAGCATTGAAGAAAGATGGCTTCAGAGTCAAGGTACCACATATCTTAAAATCAGACAAAAAAAAAAAACTTTAAACAGGCCGTGTATAGGGAATCCTCGTTGACGGTCAACGTAGAAAACTTAAGTATTTTACAATTTATTTAAAACAATGGCACAAAAGGGGTCCCCAAATGACTCACCTGGTAGAAACGCAGCCGTGTGGTCCGCAGGGTGAGTCATACAGCACAGGTTTGCATCCTGACTGCGAAGCAGGCCGGTCATCACTGGGGACTCCAAAGGGAGCCTTCCATTGTGTCTAGCGCTCCCGTCGGTTAGGAAAGACAAAACCGGCAGATACTGTTTCTCCTCATCGCGTTACAACGAACCCTGCTGGCCAGGCTGCAGAGCTGGCCTTTGTCCCCCAGAGGTCGCTGACATCGGCTCTTAAGCTCCTAGGTGAAAAAGGAAGCTGGCTTGATTGTGGGACTGGAGGACGCCTACTGAACCTTCAGGTCTCCTGAGTGGTATGGGAAATTGCTGCAGTGAGGGGAAATGCAATTAGGCATTCCAAATTGGAAGAAAATCAGAAGTAAAAAAATCATGGGACAAACTAAATTTTGCCAAATGCATCCAGTCTGAGGTCTTTAACTCGTCTCTTCTCTAAAACTACACAGATTGAAGGAACCGTCAACTGTAATATTGCAGACAATCTGAAGGAAGAACACAGGCCCAATTCCAAACAGCAATTCCAAACTGTTGGTTTCAATCACCACTAGCTGTACATGAAGGAAACAGAGGAATTTAACATATTTATAAGACAAACTACAAAAATAACCTCTGTATTAAGTTACATGGCATAACAATAGACAACAGAAAGTGAATTGCACCAAAACCCACACATCGATGATCGTGTTTAATTCCTAGGTAAAGTCTGCCACTGGTACTTGGATGGATATTAATCGTTCTTCCACCAACCAGGAAATAACAGAGAGACTTTTAAAAAAAAATACAGTTTATTTTCGCTCTCTGATTAGCAAAAGAATGTGGAAGTTTAGAATAACAAATCAAGCAGAAAAGAAGCTGGATAATATGGAAGGGATGTTGTAATGATTGATCAGAATGAATTTGATTGTAGCTCAAACAGCAATATTATTGAAGTGGAGCAGCTGTCTGCTCTGTTCAAGATTAGTCTACTTATTACATGTTCTTGTAATGTATATCTGTTTGTTAATTGGCAGGACTGGTAACAGTTCTGACATTCTCCATTTGGATACAGTTCTTCTGGCTTGTTTAACCATGTTCTTTTCTACTGCTACAATAAACAGAGGTAAAGTGTGATGTTCTTGTTAACCCCGTGTGGTACAGTAGCACACTGAATGGTCCAGGTTATATATATATATATAATATAAAATCACTAAATCTGTTGAATGTGGTTTCCAAATACATGTGCTTGAGTTTAATACACAATTAATTAATTTGTCTATATAGTATATTCACAGTAAAAAAAACAATTTTTTTTTTTTTTTTTTTTAAAAGGCAATGTAGAGTACCATATAAGTCTTTCAAAGCTACATACAGGAGTTACATTGGCATTTCTGGCAACATACTATGGATCTTATCATGGGTTGAAAATGTAGGGATTGTATTTACAAATCTGTAGACTATATAAAGAAGGACAACCTGCTGGACCGTTCCAGCTTACCCACTGACAGTGGACAGTATGCAGATCATGGTACTGCATAGTGTTTCCTACAGTTGTACACTTTATAAACATTAATGATATGGCAATGATATATGCTGACCTGTGTTCTAAAATACTCATATATTGCACTTTATCTTCATTTTGGACTGGTTTAAACAGTTTCAGGCAGCTTGTGTACTTCTCGTTTATCAAACCATCACTGAAAAGAACATTTTAGTGGGATATCACAGTGTTAAGGGGTAATGGTCAAGGCAGATTACAGATGGACAAAAAGATTTGTAATTTAATTGACAGCTCCAGCTCCCCTTGATGGACACAGACAGGTTCTCCAGCTTTGGAGCTTTGCCTTACTGTGCCGTACAAACTGAAATCCCTCCCTGAAATGAGAAGCACTCTCATGGTGTTTCTACCCACCGCGTGTTTTTGTAGAGGATTTGTATCCTTTTTTTAATTGACACATTTCCCAGAATATGTTGACACTACTGAATAAGCTAAAGTAAGGCCACTGATGGTTGTGGTTACATCATATACTCAGAGGCAAGGGCTTTTCCATCTATTCTTCAAGGCTCACTGCTTCTCACAGACAGGCATTAGTAGGAGATTGCTGTAGGGTAGCCTGCGGTCACCTCTCCCCATAAGCACTTACTGAGCCACCAATGGTGGGATCTGTGATGGCAGTCCATTAAAGAGGGAAGAAAATACAATTAAATATGACAAAAATATAACAAACTGTTACATTTTGAAAGAACAACAGCACTATGTTTACAAAACAAGGTACTTGTCTCAACATAAAATATTTTATCAATCTGCATCTTAATGTAAAAAATCTGCATGAGCGGACATCTATATATATAATATATATATATATATATATATCTATATATAATAGCATATATATATATATATATATATATATTGCAGTGAGGTAGGGTAGCATTGTGGTCAAGTCTGGCCAGTGGCAGGAATAGCAGACGCAGAGATGGAAAACTGCAGTTCAGCATGGCTGCACACTTTTAAAAACCAAACAATCAAAATAATGAATAATGTACCCAAGCAGTCCAGTGCCAGTAAGCAAAATCTGCTGCCCCCAGTCCTTCCACTAAAATAACCTGGGGGCTCCCAGTAGTCTCCCAGTTCCTCTTTCATACAGGTGGCCATCCCCAAACTGGCAAGCAAATAACCAGTTTAGGGAATGACCACATTTCACACCTGTATTTGCAGGAATGGGATTTTAGCCCTGTTGCAAAGCGTGAGACACAATGGTTTCAGGCAATGACAATGATGGGTAAGGACTTATATATATATATATATATATATATATATATATATATATATATATATATATATATTATATATATATATATATATATCGGTTGAGCCAATCTTTTTGCAAAAAAAAGAATACGTCTCTGATGCTTTAAAATATTAATTGATACAGAAGGTTATTTTCCCCTTTTGATAAAATGAATATAATTATTTGAATGATACAGCTCAAATGTTATTCTTGGATTTATAAATCCTCCCAAGTGTGAATACATGCAAAATAACTGGGGATAGCCACCCACTTAGACCACAGGCTTACTAAATATCATGTTATCCCTGAATAGGTAACCGTGCACTGTTCAAATATATGTAAACCTTCTTCAAAACTGTATCCATTTTCTAGAAAAGAAACAGCAGGGGGTGGGACATGTATTGCTCATTTCACCCTGTTCAGACTATTTTCTTACTAAATAGGTTGATATTTTTGAATTGATGACATCAATAATCTTCTCACTGCAATAACTGTAGGATCAGCAATAATTTGAATGCAGCTAATAAGAATTACGAAGAATGATTTAAAAGTATTGCTTAGGGGTGTGTAGTGAACCTATTACTCATACACGTGATCAGAAACCAGTGCCTGAAACCAGCAGAGCCATTTATATTTGTTTATGATGAGGTCAAACAGAGAAGACAACAAATCATATTTATTGTCTACAAGTTCTTTGGGAATGTCATGTGTTTATTGAGGTTCATTCTTATATACAACAGTGGAAGATAAAATATTGTTTTTAGTATTAGGCTAATGGCTGGCTATTTAAGCTATAACCTTAAGAATGCACAAACACATACATTTTTCAACAACGTACTTTGGAAAATGATACTTGATGTGTCTGATTAAAAAAAGTGTTATGTAAAATACAGTGCATTACCCTTTAAACAGTGCACACAACCAGTGGGGGGGGGGGGGGGGGGGCAGGG
This sequence comes from Polyodon spathula, assembly GCF_017654505.1. Lineage (NCBI taxonomy): Eukaryota > Metazoa > Chordata > Actinopteri > Acipenseriformes > Polyodontidae > Polyodon > Polyodon spathula. Next base: position 22,471,290 of record NC_054548.1, read on the forward strand.
GGTGACAGACATAGAAAATATGTCTAACAGGGAGTGTAAACAAAAACTACAGCACAATAAAAATAAAAATAACATATCTTACCTTTGTTATGATGCAAAGCTTTGTTCTGTTACAGGATGATATACTATTGCTTGCTTGTCAATAAAGTGTATGATAAAAAAGTAGATTATTTGTGTGCAAAATGTGTACAGTGGTATTGGATAGTTGTTCCTTCTTTACAGATGGCTTTTATTCAGGTTAAATATTTTTACTTCAGTGGATTTGTTAGTCACAGGGTGGCGTGAGCGATGAGTTTAGACCTGGAAGAACACAGGACACAGACAGGACTGGTGAGTAATGAAATTGCGCTGATGAGCAAAACAAATAGACAGAACAAACAAACAAGTATCATGCTGATCTGTTTCAATTATTTGTAGCTATTTAATTTACTCTCTTTTTCTCTCCCGTTCTTTCACTCTGAAAACCCAAAATAGGAGAGAGTGAAACACTGCCTCTTTTATGCAGCTGTACCGATTCTCGATTGCTAATCAATCATTCAATTGGAATCTCGGTGCACCTGCACGTGAACTAATTGTGCTACCCGTGCTTCCATATTTATACCCAGTTTAATCTGCACGTGGAGTGATTGTGCAATCCCTGTGCAACATATCTGCAATACAAAATTCAGTAAAGAACAGTGATTGAACAGTCTTTGGTTTAAGCTAAAAAGTGTATTTAGATGTTAAAGGCATCCCAGTAACATTTTAAGATATTAAACTTCAAGTAGATGTAGCTACACATTTTATTATTAGTAGCTGTACATACAGTACTTTAATAGTAACGATTACATTTCTACTACAACAGCATATCTATAAGTGCCTTTAAAGGCTTTTTGTAAAGGAAAGGGTTTGGGGGACCCAAAGCCCGCTTGAAAACTTAATTCTGATCCACTTTGCTGCAACAATATTTTAAGGCACTGTAACAGGGCGAACAGCCCTGTACAGTGTTTATTTTAGAATGGGGTCTCCCCCTCTGCCCCTGTGTTATTTTGTATTTGTTTATTGTTTAATATTTGTTTATAGATGATGGCGAACTGCCGTGTGTTTTTGTTTGTTTATTTTGCATGGAACGTAGCAGTACTTTAGTTTTGTTATTGTTTTGCAGCGTGGATGGGAAGCCCCATCCACATTATGAAACTCATGCAGAAGGTGGCCATCTCCCGAATTAGTTAAGTGAATAATTAGTTGCTTATCATGAGATGGTCACCTGTATAAATACCTGCTGCTCTCCAGTTCAGTGTGGGTGTTCAGAAGTGGAGAACGGGAGAGCGAGAGTAGAGAGAGATAGTGAAAAAGAATATAAGGATCAGTGAAGGCAGCTGCTCAGCCTGACCTTAGCGTTTATTTTTGTGTACGAGATTTGTTTTATTTCAAACCTTTTATTTTTGCTCTGTGAGCAAGTGCTTATTTTTTGTTCAAATATTTTTTTTTTTTTTTTTCTTTAATAAACGGCGCACGTGCCACTGCACTGTACCTCTGTTTTGTTGTGCTTCTTTCTCGCCTGGGTCACCGCAATGCAGTTTCCTGCCACATGTGGTGTGCAGCATGGGATTACCAGCGCCTCCTGGACTCAGGCCAGAAGAGGTACTGCAGAGGGGTACTGCAGTTTCATTTTTTTTTATTTTTTATTAATCGTTTTAATTTTTTGGAGTGAAAAGGAAGGATGGGAGGAAAGAGGAGGAGCTGCAAGAAGCAGCAACAGCAGCAGAGGTAACAGCAGCAGCAGCAGCTGCAGCAGCCGCAGAAGAGGTGGTGGACCCAGCCTCCAACTCGGTTTGGCCCTCTGGACTGGGCAGCCGAGCAGGAAGAATGGAGGGCTGAAGGGGCCGCCATGTGTGGCGTCTGTGGTGAGTTTGGGCACGTTCAGGAGGACTGCTCTCATGGCGACCCCCAATATGAGGAGGCCTGGAACCAGGGCCTGGTTTGGGATACGGCAGAGTGGTTCTGGGTGAGAGACCATGCTCAAAAGGGAGGATTCCAAATAGCCAGAGCCCAAGCCTGCCCCAGCGGAGGAGGAGTGCCTGCTGGTCCCACCACAGCCACAGGAGGAGGATGGCTGGGAAGCCCTCCTCCACAGCATGGGAGTGCAGTATGGTTGCTGCATCTGTGGGGAATGGGGCCATTTCCCAGCTAACTGCCCCCTCCCACCAGAAGAATACCTGCTGCCTCTGCATCCACCACTGCCACCAGCAGAGGGAGAGAACCTGCTTGTTCCCTTTCTGCCAATAGAGGGAGCATGCCTGCTGGTCCCCCCGCTGCCGCCAGAAGGGAAGGAGCCCCTGCCGCCTTCGCCGCCAGAAGGGGAGGAGCCCTGTTCGCCTTCACCGCCAGAAGGGGATGAGCCCCTGCCGCCTTCACCATCAAGAGGAGAGGAGCAGGAACTGCCTCTGCCTCCGCCACCTCCATCGGCAGGAGACTACATGCCTCTGCCTCCACCACCCCCACCAGCAGAGGATGAATGCCTGCTGGTATCACTTCCCCCACCATCACAAGGAGATGCCACGTCTGCACCACCCAGGGATGCCTGCCTCGCACCGCCCAAGGATGCTATGTCCGCATCGCCTGGGGCTGCCTGTCGCTCTGCATCACCTGGGGCTGCCTGTCGCTCTGCATCGCCTGGTGCGGCTTCTCTCTCTCTTTTATCCCCTAGGGTCGCCGAGGGTCCCGCTTCGCCTGGGGTCGCCGAGGGTCCCGATTCGCCTGGGGTTGCCGTGTGTCTCGCTTCGCCTGGGGTTGCCTGTCTCTCCTCCGCTTCGCCTGGGGTCACCGAGGGTCCCGCTTCGCTTGGGGTTGCTTGTCTCTCCTCTGCTTCACCTGGGGCTGTTGCCGGCACTGCTTTGCTGGGGTCGCCGAGGGTCCCGCTTCAACTGGGGTTGCCTGTCTCTCCTCCGCTTCGCCTGGGGTCACCGAGGGTCTCGCTTCACCTGGAGTTGCCTGTCTCTCCTCTGCTTCGCCTGGGTTCGCCGAGGGTCTCGCTTCGCCTGGGGTTGCTTGTCTCTCCTCTGCTTCACTTGGGGCTGTTGCTGGCACTGCTTCGCCTGGGGCTACTGTCTGGCTTGCGCCGCCTGGAGCCGGTACTAGTCCTGCAGGAGTGCAGGAAGCACTGGGGCCGGCGCCTCAGAAAAGGGGGCGGCCAGCTACATAGAAGGGGGGGAGGTCAGGAGACCAACGCCCCCAGCCGCATTTTTGTGGCAGGAGGAACAGTGGCTGAAGCCCCGGAAGAAGGAGCTACCAGCCAGAAAGATATGGGGGAAGGAGGACATCCCACCATGGCCACCCCCATGGATTACTCTAGTCCCCTCTTCCAGGACATTGAGACTGAGGGGGGAGGTGGCCATGTGTGCTTTGCACAAGGGGGGGGGGGGGGGGGGGGGGGGGGATATGTAAAAGGGCGAGCAGCCCTGTACAGTGTTTATTTTAGAAAGGGGTCTCCCCCTCCGCCCGTGTTATTTTGTATTTGTTTATTGTTTAATATTTGTTTATAGATGATGGCGAACTGCCGTGTGTTTCTGTTTGTTTATTTTGTATGGAACGTAGCTGTACTTTAGTTTTGTTATTGTTTTGCAGTGTGGATGGGAAGCCCCATCCACATTATGAAACTCATGCAGAAGGTGGCCATCTCCCGAATTAGTTAAGTGAATAATTAATTGCTAATCGGGAGATGGTCACCTGTATAAATACCTGCAGCTCTCCAGGTTCGTTGTGGGTGTTCAGAAGAGGTGAATGGGAGAGCTAGAGGTGAGAAAGATAGTTAAAAAGAATATAAGGATCAGTGAAGGCAGCTGCTCAGCCTGACCTTAGCGTTTATTTTTGTGTTCGAGATTTGTTTTATTTCAAACCTTTTATTTTTGCTCTGTGAGCAAGTGCTTATTTTTGTTCAAATATTTTGTTTATTTTTTTCTTTAATAAACAGAGCATGCGCCACTGCACTGTACCTCTGTTTTGTTGTGCTTCCTTCTGGCCTGGGTCACTGCAACATCGTTTTCTGCCATAGGCACTTTTAAAGACATTGATGTAGTACCACTTTTCTAGTGATACCAGATGTAGATACTTTCTCATTATATTTATTTCTACATGTTTTTTTCTTTGGGTAAAGTTCTTCGACAAGAAGCACTGTGAATCTAATTATCATTTGACTTGACATTTCATAAAATCAGGTTAACATATTACAGTATAGAAGGAATTATAGAAATTGTATTTCATTTCGATCAAGTGTCTGTCAGCCTATCGTTTACTGGCTTGGATAAGGTCACCTGTCACCAAGCAAATTTGACAGTCTAAAAAAGTATACAAACTTAGAGAAAACTGTAATCCCACTGAAAACATGAAGTATATGATGAAACTTGTGACCTTTACTTTAGCAGATTTAATATTGTTACTTTCCGGTGTCTGTAGTTTTCAAGAGAATATGAATCATTGAATTATGCAGAAGTATTTTCATATTCTCAAAGATAACAGTGGTTTCACTATATTGGAACATTCATTTTGGAGTTAAAAATAATGCTTTGTTTGGTTGGTATGAGAACATTCTGACTGTGTGTATGTGAGCGTACTTACTGTACTACTTTCCCAAGTCATTGCCAAAAGAAACAATCCAGTTAGGAGCAATGAGGTCTGTGTGCTTTTGAACTTACCACACAGTGCCAATATAATAAGCCTTCAGTTTCACCTTTTAGAAAAAACAATACAGTTGCTGCCAGTGGTTATAGAAGCAATACATACGTAGAAAGAATAGCATAGATCATTCTACAGATCATTATTTTTCAATGACAAAAGATTGTAAAAACACTGTATTCCCGGTCTCCTTAACCAAACCATATGCTAATGAGCATTATAAAATGGGTCTTTTAAATACTCTATCCTGATTGGTTAAAACAGGTCACATGGGGGTGTGGATATTACAGCATATTCTTATGGGTTGAAACTTTTTTTTTCAAAAAGGAGTGGCATCACTTGTAGATATCCATACGCCACTAGAATTAAAAAAAAAAAAAAGAAAAAAAAAAGCAGTAGCCATATTTAAATTTATATTAATAAACATGACTAACCACATTTAATATATAATTTTGAAAAAAAAAACGGTAGCCATATTTAAACTCACAATAAATATGACTGATTTTGATCTGTTAAGAAACCAAACTTGAGATTTTGGATTAGTCCGCTCTGGGTATCGGATGTCCTTTTTATGCCACTGTCTGAGTATTTCAATATGGATACCTTGTCACTACTCCCGGATCACAAAGGACGATTAAAAAAAAATTAAAAAATAAAATCTTACCGAATACTGTCACCAGACACTGCCGCAGGTCTTGTGAGAAAGGTTTGTTTTCATGTGCAACTAAATATGGCCAGACCTGGCAAAGAAGGTCTGTGTGATGTAACTTGAAATCACTTTCTGCAGCTCCACCTACTGTTCAGAATCAACATTAAAAAAAAGGCCTAAATCTATCAAAGCTGCAATTTCAGTGGCAATGTTCAATTCCAAATCTATAAATGATGCGTATTGTTTTTAATCAGTTGAGTGTTTATTAAGTAATAATAATAATAATAATAATAATAATAATAATAATAATAATAATAAATACATTTTTAGGTTTTTTTTTGTTTTGTTTTTTAGTTTTAACTCTATGCTGCCTACGGGGAATGACCACATTTGGGTGTGAATATATGACAACTTTGTGTTAGTGCTTGTAGTTTGGTAACCTTAAATCAGAAATGAAAACCCAATACATCAACAGAAAGGCATTAAGTAGACTTTTCCAATGATATAATATGTTTGGTGATGGGATGTGTTGGTGGGATTTTTCATATATAAGCCACACCACCCAAAAAATATGAAATTGTATAATAAATTATATTTGTACAGCGTACAAAATGTACTATTTTTTTCTGAACTATTGAGTATATAAGAACTGCGCAATTTTACAAGGATTTCAAATCAGAAGACAGAATTGAAATTGCTTGCATAGTTGCAGAGCTATTTGTAATACATGTATTTTAAAAGAGCCGAAATGGTGAAAGCAGGTCAGCTGTGAAATGAAACTGGAAACATAATATCTTGTTTGCGATAAAAGAAAATTATTTATGTGTATAGAGCAAGATTATATATATATATATATATATATATATATATATATATATATATATATATATATAGTAGCGAACCTCAGTTCCCACAGGCAGGTGCATCACACAGGGCGAGGCAATCCACACACAGGTGGAGGGTGAGGCGGGCGCCCTGGGCAAACCATGGACCCCTCACAGTGAAGCTAGCTTCGTCAGCTCTATATCTATATCTATCTATCTATCTATCTATCTATCTATCTATCTATCTATCTATCTATCTATCTATATATATATATATATATATATATATATATATATATATATATATATATATATATATATATAATGCTAGGTTTTTTTTTTTTATGCATCTCCTCAGTGTTTGTTCACTGAAATGAAATATTGAAACCTGTAAAATATTCCCCTCTTATAATTTTATTTTTATTCCTGCTTTTATTATTTGGCTGCCAGGTTTTTTCTTCCTGCGGCATCAAAGGTAGTCTTTCAAATTGAGCAAAAAAACTAAAGAAGCAATACTTAGAGATATTGATGCAAATATATTTTGCCATTATCTTCCATTCTCATGTTTTCAAAATTGCATATTGTCTAAACTGTCTAAACCCTATATGTTTTTTTTTTTTTTTTTCTGTGGTAATATAGTTGATGATGTTATTGTTGTTTTGTCCGGTGCAATACAATAATTGTTGTGTCTGGTTCCCTTATATTGTTGATTCCACATGTACCAGGGAATATAATCTATTAAACCAGTGATCTTATTCAGCTTGTCTGACAGGTCATGCCCATTTCCTTTAGTACTTTATTCACAGTTTAGATGGCAGCTTCAAAGAAAAAGTACAGTGGTCATGAAGTTGTTAGTATACAAGAACAAGAGGAGGCTGAAATATTGATTACTCCACCTGCTGATGATGGCGAAGATAGTCCAGAAGACAGTGGAGATGGGGACACTGAAAGTAGTGTGAATAACTTGTCTGGAAAGCAGCTGTGAGCAGATACAGACTTCACTGGGTACAGACATGGAGCCCTTGTGACAGAGACAGAATGATTCTTGGTGATAGATCTCTCTACCTGTGAAGGCACTGTGTAAAGGGAACAGAGTGCCCTTGACTGGATGGCCAGACAATTCATTCCCAGGATTAGAAGGAAGTCAGGCATCTAGAAAGATGGCGGAGTTATGATACACTAAATCATCGACCCAGAAGGGAAACGACATGGAAGCCGTGGGTTAGAGGAGCAGTTGCACTAGTTGATCAAGGGGTTCAAAAGGGGGTGTAGCAAAGTGATCTGTTCCTTTGTATGGTTAGAGTTGAACCAGAAGGAGACTGTGTATTGTAATTGTGAGTGTTTTGTTTGTTTTGTTCTGTTGTGTCTAAGTAATTACCGTTTGTTATTATTAGATGGCTGAACATGATCTTGAGTGTTGCCAAGTGCCAGTGCATATCCAGACATCAGTGCACTTGTTTCACAATAAACTGTATTTACAATGTGAACACTAAATCACTCACTGTGAACTGTGTTTGTGTTTTGTGTTACGTGTGGGTGTTTAGGAAACAGGACTGTTATTATTTCAAGACCAACCCGTGGATTACAACAGAGCAATACGTGCCACTGTATTCCCTATTGTCATGCACACTGCACACTGCTAACCACTTTGCCACAGCCCTACACAAGTATAAACACGTGGTCCAAGTGATAAGAATCCGTTAATCCATATTGACTAAGCCTTCCCAGGTTTGACTTGTAAGTGTAAAACACACTATAATAGAACTTGGAGAGGCAAGAAAACCTTCCAATGTGTACTCCTGCAATAAAATACTACATATGCAGCAGAGCATGTATCAGAAGAATATACATATTCTCCCATCAGTGCAGTTTAAATAACCCAATGATGTTACAGTTTCTATAATGTCATGATAATATGTGGTATATGCTAAATAAATTGGTACTAGTTTAAGCTAAGGATATTTATTCCAACACAACTGTCTGGGAAAAAAAAAACAACCCTAAGGTACTGCTAGGGTTTAAAAATCAATAACAAATACTGCATAAAGTCATCTTGCAATTTAAAAAATATATATTATAATTTACAGTGGAGACAGCTAAACAAGATTTAATTCAGGAATAAACATTTAATGATGGTGGTAATGGAATCATGTGCAGGGAAATAAAAAGCACAATCTGAAATCTACACTGATTTAAATAAATGGTGCCCTTAGGACTCCAGTTCCTTCAAGCATTAACCTTTAGGTGCCTCTGAGGATGCTGATGAGCGGACAATTCAGGATTAAGTGTGTTTAAGGAATAAATGTGAGGTGCAAAGCATGCTTTACAGTAGATAGTGACCAGAATATAATCCCATGTTAAGACTGATTGGCCTTTCAAAATGGGGTGGAGATGAGGTTTCTCAAATATTATAATGAGATGTACTAAAGCTGCCGGCAATTGCGACACTTACAATTGTACCAATGTGTTAAGAACTTTGTGAAAGTATGCTTTAAACAGTCACAACTGTTGCTGGCTTTTCCCAGTCCACTTTTTCATGTGCTTTGCACGTTGTGCTCAATGCATTTTTGAGGCGAAACCCAAGTACCTCATTTGCACTAAAGGCAGGGTGCACATACAAGCCTTGTTGAAAACATATGTCTATGACATTTCTGGTTTCCCCAATGTGGAGGGAGCAGTAGACTACACACATGTGCCATTAACCCCTCCAGCTCATTCTGAGCCTCTGTATAGGACCATGATCTATTTTGTGTTAATTCTCTAGGCTACCAAGAAGGCCAATTAATAATAAATAATAATAATAATAATAATAATAATAATAATAATAATAATAATAATAATAATAATTAGTTTCAATTTAAAATAATATTTTATTTGCACCAATGTGTACAATGCAGCATAATGATTTATTTTATGTTAATAGTATCCTACCGCTAAAGTAAAAAGAAAGTGCAATAGGTATTTATTTGATTTTCTACTGTCCTGTATACTGTATAGGCCTACTGTACATATTTATAACATAATGTAATGTGTAGCCTACTCAAAACATATTAGTGTTATTTCAATGCAATGATTTACATTTAAAATGTATTGAGCACTATAAATGCATGTGTGTGCGATTTTATTGTATTGTTTTTAAACACGACAGCTCTTTATGTTGGACAGACATGTCTGGTTTAGTGAGGGGCTACTGTATGATTATGAAAAGCTTTTTGGGGGTGAAGGTGGGGGCCCCACTATAGAATCTGATGGGATTAAACTGCCTTTCATTTTTTTATTTGTACATACTATATATATATATATATATATATATATATATATATATATATATATACACGGTATTAAAATAGGTAAAATGAAGATGGAACAGAATGCATTGTACAGATGGCATGTACATTTAATAAAAACAGTGTTATCTTGCTTCCTCCACCAATTTGCAAAATGTGTCATTTTTGTTTTAAGCTATTTATTATACATGGTTTTGAACAGAAACTGTCGATTATGGTTATTAATTATGATGAAAAATGCTCTGAACTGAACGACTGACCGAACCTGCCAGAAACAGTTCAATTGAAGGTGGTGTGCTAAATACATTTCAAAATAAATTCGGAAAAACCTGAAACCTACGTCAAATCCCATAGCGAAGCTTGATAATTGCACTATGGGGCGCACCCTGCACTCCACGCAGGGTGCCTTTACTCGATGCACCACTCGGGAGCCCCCCTGATGACTTTATATTAAAGATTCAATTACAAAGGTGATTTACCAAGTAACTGATATATACTTCTTAGCGCATACTTACAATCAATCCATATCTAAATCTGCATGATGTCCTCGTCCCAGTCCCATTCCCCTTCTTTGGATGGTTCTTGATTACTGGTACCTGACTCATGCTGCTGACTGCTGGTGCATGGCTGTGTTGCTTTGAAAGAGTAGGCTGCCGTCATTCCTATTTATTTTGTAACAGTGTCAGGAAGGTTGTAAGTGGAGCATGATTCACCAAAGTGTTAAATCCCAGTTCTCACGGTCAGTATAGTGTTTATTATGCTTATACCCAAGTGGTTACAAAGTTTTGACTTGACAGCATTCATGAGACTAAACAGACGTTCATCTTCAACGTTATAGTGGGGTAGTGAAAGTACTGTTATTGCCAGTGAACAGAGGTCTGCAAAGGGGCATCTTTGTAAAGATTGCTACAAAAAAAAAAATAATAATAATAAATGAAGCAACCCAGGGTATATTGGATGAAATTATTTTAACATGAAGTAAAATAGGAATATTTAAAATATATTTATCTTGCTGTGTTTACACTTATATCACTGATTGAGCCGGTCTCAAATAACGTGACAGTGAAATAATACACTTTTACTGCAAATCAGCAGTAATGGAATTGAGAACCTGAGAAAACCATAGAATACAGTTGGCAATAACTCAGCTTGGTCTATCTATACAGCACAAACATAACTTCATTATGGCAGTCATGTTAGGTCAGAGGTCAATTTAAAGGTCACTAATGCATATGGCATTATGTTTAATTTATATAACTTAGCAAATATGACATCACTACCATTTGTAAACAGCCCTTTTCTTTTCATTGTTAACATCCTGAAAACTTTTTACACTTTCAAGTCTGTTTCAAAGATCTTTTCAAAATGTGCTCTCTAGTGTACTGGGGTTTAAGTCCTGTCCTTAAATCCCTGCAGGAAGAGCAATAAAAAAAAATAAAAATAAAAATAAAAATACAAAACAACTGCTCTGGATTTTCTGTTCCATACCACATCATGGATTGTATTGCTGTGTTACCTCTTTGACAATGTGAACAATAATCCTTACCCTATCAGTGCACTTAAGCATATAAAAAAGGTTGTCGATATGTACGGTGTGGAAGGGTGGTGTGTAATTCATTGACACAGGGCAGAAAGGTGCACTTGAAAACACAGCACATGTGCTCAGTTCTATTAAGGAGGGTGCATCTACAGGTTAAAGAAATGCAGAATTAGTTGCAAGAAAGGATAAAGAGGATATAAGACTGTGCCTTCTGTGTGACATGATAGAGAGAGGAAGACCAAGATCATGTGATAATACACTGGTGCTGAACTTTCCACTGCATAACACAGCTAGGTCAATACTGCTCAGTGAAGCAGTTAGTCAGTTTGACCATGATATTACTGTACAGAAAATCATGACGAAACAAATGCATTAATGCAACAGTGAGAGAATAAAGTGGGGCACTACAACAAGACCACATGAAGGTATTCTTCTGTATTACCTTGCAGCCACATCAATAGGATACTACATTTGATTAACTGTAAAACCAGATTATCAGAAAGGTGATTTTATGTATATACAAAATTGAAACAACACACCTACTGATTTCTAATCATGCTGACACAATCATATTTTCTTTGTTTTTACTAATTAATAATTCTGAATAAACATTTGTGTAGAAAAAAAAAATGTCTGTAAAATGTAATTGATTTTTTTTATATATATATATATATATATATATATATATATATATATATATATATATATATATATATATCATTACCACCAGCCATTACCACCTTTTCTCAGAGCTTAAGCAAGGTCTGATAAAGACATGGATGGGGGCCATTCCAATTAAACCAAGTGCTGCAGGAAATGGTGTTGACGGCTCAGTTGGGGGACACTCTTTAGCCTGAGCTTAAGCAATGCTTCAGTATGAGGTTAGGATGGCAGCTGTGCTTTTACCTATTATTTTATAGAATTTGTCAAATGTTAAAAGCTAGACTGTGACTCCCACGAGAGAGAATTGAAATAACTTCCAAATGAAAGCAATTCTGCATTTGTACTATTTCATCTATTGTACACTCAACCTTACATACTTTATGTATGCTGCTGGTGACGGCGTGAAACATATTCATATTGATATTAATGTTTGAAAGCTGTGAATAGTATGAATAGCAGCTCCAGTAAGCATCACAGTTGTTAATAAATATAGATTACCATGAATGCATGGGCACTCCAGTTATCCAAAATGTATATGTTTGTTGACATTCTATAGCTTTTTCTCCCCCTACAAGCGTTATAAGGCCCTGAAATTCACCTTTTGTCAGTTTCTCAGATCATGGAGGTTAATTTAAATAGCTGTTTTTATTTATAAACATGTTCAAACTTACAGCTAATTTGTCAGTGCAGGATCACAGTTGGTTGTTTCTGCATTGTGTTAAGTTTTAAGATCTGGGTTCGATGACAGACTTTAAGAATGAAGCAGCAATGTTTACAAATTAAGTATGTGTGACAGTCCAACAGAGATTCATCTACCCCTTCTAAAGTATTTCTATAAATTTTGAGTGATCTCTAAAACCACTGAGTTGCATAATTTATCGACATAAAACACCTATCCCTCTGTTGTCGAATTCAATTTCCAAAGACATACCAGTACTATTTGCAGCTTAAATCTTCACTTTAAACGTGTAAGACTGGGTTGATGCATATCCTGTTTTGTGTTGTAGAATGGTTGTGTAATGTTTAGAAAAGGAACGGTATGCATCTAGTGTGTGTTATAAGAGCCTAATCTTATTAAAAGATACTAGCCTTTCTAAATAGAGTTACTGTACATTTTTGTAGATTTTTTCATTAGTAAAATGTTGGCTTTATTCCAGGAATTTTTGACTTTTGTACATTTATTATCTCACATGGGATTGTTTCAAGTGAGATTTGTATCAGGTGTTTCATTTTGTTTATGTTTAAGATTAACAAACATGTGTGTTATTTGCACATCATGACTGTTTGCAGAAAAGATCATTACCAAATGGATTGGTATTTAACAGAATAAAACCTGTCAATTTATATAAAGCCTCTTCCTGAGTTTGTAGAACTAGAATGTAAATCAAACCTGCAACTTATTTCCTCTATTCATCCCTCTAAACTCAAAATAAATTCACTCTCCCCAATACATTTACTGATTAAGAGCTTAAGCAAAATTTCCATTTGTCGGATCTGGGAGAATCAAAGGATGCACTTCAGTAAATCTCCCAAAAATATGAATGTGCCGATTTCCATATGATGTGGATTCCTGGAAGTGTTATTACTACAATAAAGGAAGCAAGTGTGGAACAGCGAGATATCTGGGAACCAATACATGGTAAGCAAACTGAAATTACTGTGTGCTTCTATTTTTCATTCCTTTCACAAGTTTTACTTTTTGAACATGCTGATCCATTCCCTAGCATCTTCTTTTGAGACAGTGATTGTGTGTGGTGAACAATTATCTGCTGATGGCTGATTTGAGATAATCAAACCCATTTGAATTAAAGTCATTACAAACTGTGTTTTTTAATTGAGGCTGCAAATTGTTCTGGATTTATTATTTTCTTTAAAACATAAAGCAAAGAAAGTAAATCAATATCTGTTGCACTAAAATGAACTAGATACAACATGATAACTTAATACATGTGAAACCTTTGCTGTCACGTTGTCCCTCAGTAAGCAACATTGTTCTGGAACAAGTTGCAAAAAGTCTACGTGTTTGGCATTTACTGTTACATAATAGTGACTTCGAACTCGAAACAAAATAACCTTGCTGCAATAACAGTCAGTTTAATTTTCAATCAAAACAGTTGGTAATATAACATATAAATGGTTACAACAAAAATGTAACCAATAACAACTGTTCTACATTGGTAGCCCAATAACACCAATGCAGAACATTGCACTAAATGGCATAGACCCAGAAGGGCTGAGTGGTTGTACTATCTTACTCTATGGTCTAAAGCTCCTACACTCACTAATGATGATGATTTTGCTTCATTTTCATGTGTAGGTTGTCTCTGTTCAGTCTGAGCAGAAGCAGAGCTGAGTCGTTCTGTTGGACAACGTGTTAGCTTATTATAAATCCTTTAACAGGGATTGGTTGATATCTCCTACTTGATTTGCATTTGTCAGTCCTCTTGAGGGCAACATACAATTTTTTATTTTTCACTTTGGAAGTTATATGAAAAAATACATTGCATGTTTGTGTTTGTTGGCTGTTGTATAAGATTTGACTCAATGTTTCATGCTATCAGCTATTGGCATCGCAAAACATTAGGTCACAAAGAGAAAGGAAAGGGGAAACTACATTTTTGAGAGACGTTTTTCTGCTTGCATTTTCTGCTCTTGAGCCCCACTTGCTACTTTTATACTTCAGGGACAATGTGGCATGGGTAGATCACTAATAATGTCATGTTCTGAGTCTGCTGTGGTCTCAACTAGTATGGCCTACCTGATAACAGCACCAACACTGCTCCTTGTATCTTTCATCCTTTTTGTAACCTCCACCTGGAACTCCAGATTGGGGATTGTACAGAGCCTTTGTTCCTCTGAATTGAGTTTATAATTAAAACACTATTTCCTTCAAGCACTTTAGCAGCTGTATCTTTGTCAGTCTTGATTTAAGTTATTTTCCCCCCTGAGAACTTGTCTGAGAGGTAGAATAGATTTTCAAGTTGTGGTTTATAGACAGAAGTATTTGCTGAGCTTCAAACTATTTTAATTTACCCAGAGCTGCATTTCTGAGCACTAATATAAATATAAAAATTAATTATTTAAACTTCAATTTAATCTGAGATTTAAAACAATATTGATATATTGCAATATTTGATGTATTTTTCCATATGATATGATGCACAACTTCGTAGTTTATGATAAATAGAGGATATTCTGCATATATTAGTTTTCTATTCAGTTTGAAATATATAATAGCTAAGTCGAAATGTACCAACACTAAGATCCATAGATTTCCATGTATTCTGTATACTGTAGACAGAGTCATTGAATAAAGTGATATTTTGTCAACCTACTTATTTTATTTTTTTATTTCCACCAGTCTTTGAAATGTTTTGTTGCTTTTTTATGTCAACTGAACTAATGGATTGCTGCAATTATTCCATTATTTTCTTAATCATCTTGAATTATTTGCAAAGAAGCCTGACCAGTGAGAGACGATGAGACACACTTGCACAGTAAAGCTGAGACGGGACGTGAATGATTAATACGCCACTTTGATTTATTCATAATGGCATCCGTACTAAAAACAACAGCACAAAGCATAATGGAAACAAAGTCCAATACACTGTTTCTTTTCTGTCTGAATATACAACAGACATGTTTTTACAATATTTTTCATACTGTTAACTTTGTAAGACTGCTCTTATTGGCATTGATAACGTGTACACCTGTAGAAAACACTGTAAAGGGGCACGTTGGTTGATTTTTCTTGTTGTTATTTCTAGTCTTTGACTTCCAGATTTATTGAAAAAAAAGACTACAATGAAAAATATAACAATTCAAGAAAACTAATTGTAAATACAGCCCTCACTACATCTCTGAGTGTTACAGTGCATTAAAACCTCACTCTAAATAAACATGTTCAATGTTCAGTTGTGTATTACCATGGAAACCTCAGCCTCTTCATGTCTGTGGATCTAAAAGAAAAAAGGAGTTCTTTGTTTTGTGCTTCATATTTATACTACTTGAACTGAAAAGCTGCCATTGTGATTTGATGGCTATTGATAAATTAAGCATGCAGGTACTTCATAAAAAATGAGAAAACATTTTTTAATTTATATATATATATATATCGGTTATATATATATATATATATATATATTATATATATATATATATATATATATATATATATATATATATTTGTAATGCACTTAGCCGTTTTAATATGTCCTGTTTTTCACAAAGGGTTGTTTTTCATTTTTCATCTTAGCTACATTAATTTCATGCAGAAATTTATTTAAAGCCACAACAGAAGGGTGTGTTTTTGATAACAGACTTTAAAATAGTTTATCATTTGTGACAAAGAAGGTGTGATAAAGTACAGAGGTCATTGTAAAGCAATCAAGTGAGCTGATGGACACTGCTAACAGGGTGAGGCATTTTATAACTCAAAATGCTTCACAAAACCATGTCTTTAACAACTAATATAACAGATAATACTATTGCAAATAATTTAATTAATAGTCTTATTGATCACATTTGAGCACTTACATATTTTTCAAAAAAAGGTGGACCTAAATATTTCTGGTCTATAAATATAGTGTATTGAACCCACTGGGTTTTACACATGTCGTGATCTATTTACAATCTTATCTAACATCACTAATAACAGAAAGGAGCAGATTTATAAATTATATTGTAGCATGCACAGTTGAAGGCAGCAGCATTGCTGGTAGGTGACGTAATCACATACAAAGACAAAAGCCCAGTATATGCTCCTTGCAAAGGAGCTGGCTCTTTTGTAAAGCGGTATTGGTGCTATGCTTTAGTGTGAGAGGTCCCGTGTTCATGCCCGCCCTTCACCTGTGTGTGGATTGCCTCGCCCTGTGTGATGTGCCTGCCTGCGGGAACCAAGATCACTACAATATGTATGCATTGATCAGATGCATACATATTGAGATCAGATGCATACATATCAGATCTCAGTGTGAGGCTTTTATTTGTCTCCCTTCAGGCTTGATCCCCCAACTCCAGCAATACGATGCAGAATCCCGTAACAGAAGAATGAACAGCACTGAATATCCACACTCCCTCAGTCCCTGGTCATTCTCTATGTACTCCCTGATCTCAGCCCTCCCTACTCTTATTTGGTCTTCCAACCCGGCCACTGATACTTGAGTAGGGCAAGAACTCGTGTTTCAGGTGTGTACAGGCAGATGGCAATCCATCCACGAGTTGGTGCCTGTTCACTCATCTGGGGCTTGAGTCGTGGAGGGGGGTGCCTTGAAGGGAAGCAGTACAGCTTTTTATCATTAAAACCACAATGGTTGTCAGTAACTATAAATCTTTCTGCTGAATGCCAAACACAACACAGACCTCAGCGTAATAATACTAAACAGTCTTTCCTTAAAAAAAAGCACTGTCTCAATAACATACTCAGGAATGAATACTTAGCTTTGCTATAAGTTTCTGACCGGTCCTTCCTTCCATCGGGCCGTCTTGTCTTTATCTTTCCGTATTCATTATCAAGTTCCTATGATGATCCCTGTTGTTGCAGTCCAGGTCTATCTGTCAAGATGGCCGACTTCTTGTGTCCTCAAACTATGAACCCTCTAGAACCATTTGCTTCCCTTCCTGTACTTTCAGTTCCCTTTTATAGGGGATTATCAATGATAGTTAATTGGTTCGAATGGAAAAAACCTGTGGCTGCATTTGGAATTAGGAATGGGACTATTTTTCTACCTCTATTCACTGTGCTGTTGTACAAATAATAACACACACTTAACAAATAAATAACCTAAACACAGAATTCAAAATAAGCAACAAAAGTGCCTCCATTTGGGTAATAAATAAAATATAACTTGAAACATAACAAGTGCAAAAAAAACCCAAGATACTAATATAATAAATACAAAAGAAAATCAAACATAATGCACACAACCCCAATTAATGTATAGTTACTCGTGACATCTTCTTTCTGAAGCTTCATAAAAGCAACAGCAACAATGGATGAAATGGTTTGAACCTGCAGGTTTCACATCTGTCCAAGGGAACAACTGATTGCAGCTTTACATTCATTGCCTGTTCCCTCCTTTTCATTCAGAGGCATGCAGGTGTTTGGTGATTTTACTGCATAATGCTGAGGACTGGCAGAGATATTTAAAGCAATACATTTGTGTTGGCTAGTTTGGGAATATGTATTTGTTTTACAACAAATCTATATTTTGAGTCAGTGTAAAAGCACTTTGATTCATATCCATTTTAAGACATGATACTCTTATGTCTCCTCAAATCCCAACTGTAGAGACAGATTTAGATAAACTTTTGGGAACTGAGAATAAATTTTGAACCTCCAATTACAGTACCCCCCCCCCCCCCCCCCCCCCCCCCTGGAATTCCAATAAAATATTTCTGGTAAGTTCCATTTAGAACATTTCTTTATTCAATCAACGCAGTAAGAGCTTTCATAAAGAAACATGATTTATTAATTTGGAATATTCTGGAATATTGTGGAGCCTGCTTTCACTTTCACTGGGAGAATGTAATAACCATTGAGCTCACATGTGTGCTAGGACTAAAACTAAAAATAATATGTTGGCTGTAAAGACCTGTAGGTGTTTTTCAGTCATTTGTTTGATAGATACAACTGTGAAATACCAATTCGCAGATTTTTAATAGGGTTATGATCCCTTAGCTGGAGCCTTTTTTGTCACACAATATTATGAGATTTCTAAAAAAAATAAAAAAAATAATTACAAAAAAGGTTACAACATTTAAAACAATATCATAATGCTTATCAGAGTTCATGTCAACGCAAAATTTTGCAATAAATCCATTGGATGGAAAAATATTTAATCTTGCGTTCATGGGATGCATAGAATGGAAAGGGACGAGGACATACATGTTTGTGGTAATCTATTACACTGCAGCAATTACTGTAAAATACTTGCTTGTTTAAAAAAAACTGTTTTGCAATATAACATGACTGATTAAAGTACACTCCAGTCCTGTAGTTGGCATCAATAAGCCTCATATTTGACTTTGCCAGCAATATTTAGGATATTTACTTTTACGCCCTGTCCACACTATATAACCGATCTCGAGAACCATACTCAAAAAAGTTTTAATGAATCCAGCTCAAAGCGTCTACACTGAAGTACCTTTTCATGTTTATTCGGGCTTAGGGCGCACACACACTAATGCTATTAGAATAGTTTGGTTACAGTTCCAAACAGCTCAATGAAGATTGGAATTTCATATGATAGTATTCCACCATGCACTGTATTCTATTTTGAAACAATGTGTTATGCATCATATTAACAGAGGTCCATATTGCTAAGAAATATTTTGGAAAAAGTAAATGTGAACACACACACACACACACACACACACACACACACACAAGTAGGGCTTGAAGTTTTCGGGTTTTATTTTTAATCAGGTTTTATTTTTAATTAGCTGATTCTGTTTCATAATTAAACTCCGAAAAAGCTGCCAATTGCAAAACAATCTTTGCTTTTACCTTCGTCCCTTTCATTTTATTAGCTGACAAATTCCGTCTATCCCTGATCCTACTTTTAACTCGCATTTCATTTTTGCAGTCACCTAATTTAATGGTGTGCTTTTATTTTCCACACTAGTTTAACAGGGATGTCTTCACAGATTTTAAGCATAAAAATGAATACCTAGTGCAGACTATACACTGACAGCAGTACATACAATATGAATTATATAGCTTATAAAAAGGCTGTGGAATTGCAGACATTTGTCATGACTGACGTTCTCGTGCATATCCATTCTAATGATGTTTCATCTTCACTCTAAAATCATGAAAGCATAACAAGTTGGAATTGCACACAAGCTTTGCCACTGTCAGCATTTGATTCCACAATGTAGTTACTAAAATTCCAACATAAACATGGGCAACGAAGAGGCTCAAAACCAAATGACCACATCCCCCCTTATTTCTGTTTCCATTGAAATACATTTAACAAACACCTTTCATAGGTTCAATATGAAATCTGAACTAATACAGTCTAAGCATGATCGCCTCTCTTTTAATCATCAGCAACATATCAGAGGGAGTGTCGGGTGTCTCCATTAAATACCTTATCACGCAGTTTTAATTTGTTATCTATGGAGAGGTTATTTTCCTGTTAAATATGCTGACATGTTGAAAAGGATACCCCCAGACTGCCAGTTGCTCACCCCTGAATTTTACAGCAATGACTATTCATTCACACAGTGAACAGGAAAATGTGAGCACTTGAATTGCATCAACATTGCATCCAAGATGTTGTAACACAAAATGTCAGCGTGAGGGTTTATTAATTGATTAGACTTTAACTATATATCACTATCGCAGGACAGTATTATTTACACTATTTGTTTTCATTTTTGTGTTGCCCTAGGCAGCCGTCTGTGTTCCATACCCCTAACACCAGGCCTGTGCTTATGCTTTTAAGTGAGCTAATGGCAGTGGTTATTGGTATTAATGTAATGTTAATGCTGCTATTCAGGGCACTTTAAAACATGATGTTTCTCATGCTGTGTAAACGTACATGTCTGGTTCCACAGACCCCAGTTATAACTAATCATGGACTAACTAATGTTATTTCTAGGTAAAGTAGTCCAAGACTAGTGCTAATTATTTCTACTAACAAACCACGGAGCCGATGTTTTAAAATATGAAATCAAATTACATATTGGTAACTCACTGTTACAAATGTAAATTAGTATACATTTATATTTTTCAACCTAATTAATGAAACAATTTCAAGATGACCTTACGACAGATGATTCTGAATGCCTTACCTACTAAACCCCTTCAGTATAGTCTTACTGTTATTTATTACAGTATTTATCACACTTTAATGAGATCATTTCCTGACTTGCCAACTGGTCTATCAAGATAAGGGTTTAGAATGAACCAAGAAGTTCCTTTACAAGGAAGTCAGACACAACAATACAGCCATGTAAATAATGGAGCAAATAATAGTTGGTTACACCTGAATATGACTAAGTAAAGCAGTTCATAAAGCTACAGCTATTAAATTGTAGGGCTTCTGTTTAACTCAATATAGGAATTCAGTTGGTTAAATGATTAAACGGGTTGGAATAATGTGTACTGCCACTAGCACGCCATGTTGTTATTTAAAATAATACATAGATTTACTGTTTTTCTTTCTGTTGGGGAATAATGGCATTTGTTCAAACTTGACTCTTATTTTGAGTAGCCATTTATTTATTTATTTATTTTTTCCAGGGCTGCTCCAATTAACAGATTAATCGGGCCGATTAATCAACTAATGAATTGATTGGAGATATTTTTTTTCAAAATTTAATCAAGCAGAATTTTTTTAAATTTTGTTCACGTTACAAAACGTGACGTATCCTCCCTGATCATTCATGTAGACAGCGCCAATGCAAAAAGCTACAGCAAGTGTGTTTGCAATTTTAAATAAAAAAAAGAGCGATGTCTCTTTTCATTGCTGGAAGGGGCATTAATAGGAATAAGATAGCACATAATTTCAAAATTGGTAAAACAAAAGTTTGCATCGGACGGGTGCTGACATTCTTTGGAACTAAACAACATAACACTCCAACACATTATGTAAGTGTAAGTACAATTGTGTGCGAATTAACTTTTGTGTTCTACTTTTTGGTTTTAGTCTTTTAATTTATTTGAGCACATTAAAGCAACCTGTAGATTTTTTGTTTGTCTGTCTTATTTGTTTTATTGTAAACCCACAATGCCCTTGTAAATTACCTGACAATAATGCAAATCTGTAGTACACTAACAGGCCGACTGTCTCTGTTTAAATATAAACAATGGGTTGATATTTAAACAGAGATCTTTTCAATGCTGAAACAGGAGTTAGTAGGAATAAAATAGCACAAGATGTCATAAATTGCAATGCGCCGCTGTGACAGATTAAATAAATAAATAAAAAATCTGCATCAGAGAAAGTATACAGTGAGTACCATACGGTATACATTTATATACTGTATATAATCAAAGTTTGCTGTCGACAGTTTCTATGGATACAAACAGCGAAACGCTCCAACACATTAATGCAAGTGCACAATTTAATGTTTGTGTTCTAGTTATATTCTATTAATGTCTAGTATTTTATTTTAAAAGTATTACTGTGCAGGACCCACTTTAAGACTGTTAACTTTATTTTAAAATGTGCACCGATTAATCAACTAATGCCCACAAATTAACGATCAAATATTTTAATCAAGTGACAGCCCTAATATATATATATATATATATATATATATATATATATATATATATATATATCTATATATATATATATAATCATGCTGGGTTAACCTGAGAGGGCACTCTTCCCTCTATCTTTTTAGATCAGACAAAAGAGAGGTACATTCAAAATAGAATGTAGTGAAATCACAGGTCCTGTTTTAAAATGGGGACAAGCATATTTGTGCAATTTAAAACTGTGTTTTCAGTCCCTCTGCCTAAAGTTTGGATCTATTTGTAGAATAATAATTTAACTTTATGTTACTGGAGGGCAAACCTGGCATTTCATGTTCTAATTTTTTTTTCATCCTTGTAACCACTTTTAGGTCATAATCATAACTGTTCTTGTATTTCTTTGGAATAATTACTGTAATATCATAATGCTAGAGTAAAATAAATACTGTTCTCCAAGGTAGCATTATTGTTGCATCAAGGCTATGTGGCTGTCTGTCAGAAATTCAACTTCAATGAGCAGCTGTACATAATTTCTCATCATACTGCCACTTTGCTAATAGACAAACTGTAATGGGCTTACCTTTTTGCAAATTTGAGATTATGTCACATGATTTAACACACAAAAGTGGTAGAGAGCTGACAACAGGTGACAATAAACCAGCACTGTTAACTATGTGTACAAACTATTCCTTGGGTCCTGGCTTGTAGTATCACTTCAGGCTGAAAATGGAAGCTAGACAGGGTTCACCACTCAAACAAAAGTACGACTACTTGGTTGTAACTTCCCTTGATCTCTTGGTCCAACTTTTCCAGGTTCTTCCTACAGTCTGTTCCTCCAGCGATTCCTCGGGTCCTCCAACAACACAGCCTGCCCTGCTCTCTGCCTGCACTGTGCAGGCAACACACATGGGTAACCACTAATGCAATTAGGTTCCTCAGAATGTCAATCAGTTCTACCATTTGATCACCAGAGTGTGTTAATAATAAATACAACAAAATAATAAAACACACAAAGCAAAAACTGAACATAATAACGAAATAATATAAAATAAAACAACCAAATAAATAAAGTGAAAAGGTGCAGTGCTCAATTTAGTCACTTATGACAATTAAACAGGGCTAAATGTGAATCTAACAATGCATTTTGTTTGTATTATGTAATTATTTTGAAATGATCAGTTGATGGTAGCATTATGCTAGTGAAAAAACACATTCAGAGATGACAGTCCTATTCAAACAATAAGATGCCCAGGATAATCTTAACACAGGCTATAAAGATGCTGAACAGCACTAATAAATAAATACAAAAACAAATTGATCAGAGACCTACGTAATGTGCAAATTGCACCCCCTTAACGCCTTTTGCCCTTCTCTGACCCCTTAAACTACCCAAAAAAGGCACACCTTCCCTCTCCCTCATTTACATATTGGTTGTGGAGCAGTCAACTTGTGTTCTGTCTGATTTACAATTGATTAAAATGATATGTACTACACTGCAACCTGTTGTTTTTATCACATTTTATTTTATTTTATTTATTTATTTATTTTTTTAATCTAGAAATTCAGTTCACTCCTCAAAATATGAATTGGTTAGTTAGTACCAGGAATTGAATACAAATGGTAGGGAACCAGTCCTGTCAGTACCCACTCTTCAGTTGCTCCACAATTGGAATTGTTAGTATTAATTTCCTCATTTGTAATAGACATCCTGCGACTCAAAAAGGTGGTTTATAACACAATTCTACAAAAAATGATCCTGTATTTCTGTTGAAATTCAGTACCTTTTTTTTTCTGCTGGTAGTGAAATGGTACGAGAGTTGGATGTCGTGGCTGAAATGCCGCTCATGCCCCCATGATTTATTTGCCTACATCACTGATATTTTACTTTCACAATACAGGCATCAACATAGAAAAACGCCTGTGAAACCACCTATGGTTAACACAGAGCACTGGTGCTTCACACAAACTTAACTTGTGTAAAGAAAACTAGCAATGTGCTATTCACACAGCATGCAGTCCTGCAGAAGGAACTCGTCTCTCCCTAGCTAGCCAGTGGCTCGACTCCAACAAAGGACCCAGTTATGTCCAGACCTGACTAAAACATACGAGAGAGCCAGTGCCAGGTCCTCCCTGTCTAAGGGGTCCCCGAGTGACTCACCTGGTAAAAGTATGGCCACGTGATGTGCAGGGTGAGTCATACAGGGAGAACAGGTTTGTGTCCTGGCTGTCCGAAGTTACCAGTCTTCACTCTGGATTCTGGACTCAGCGTTGCATTGGCTCTGCTGCTCCTGCAGGTTAGGAAGGCAGAACCATTAGGATCTGCTTCTCCTCATCGTCTACCTTGTTAATGTTCTTTTGTGATGCCTTTGCTGTGAATAAAGTCTAGGGTATTGTTTTTGCTCTGGGCACCTGGAATGTGTTGCTTTTATAGGGCTTGAATATTTTTTGTTCAGTTCGGGGGGTGGGGGGGGTGGGGCAAAATCGGTTATTTTATTAAAAATAAACACCACTCAAACCCGTTAACTTTCATTTTCTATAATGCATTGAGTGTAATAAGTTTCACCAATGCAGATACAAATGTTAACTTGCTGTGTCGAAGTGAGGGGATTCCAGCAATATGCATGCATTTTGAATCCGAGAATTGTGAGAAGTAACAGTTTTCATTTTACGCCCAATTACCACCCACATATCTATCACACTACTGACACAGTTCATGATTTTATTTCTGCCCACCCTATTGTATGACTGCAGCATACTGTAGTAATTAATCTCAGCATACAAGAAGTCATTTATATTTATATAATAATTGGGTAGTCATTGTACACAAGAAAATCTTTAATACTCATTAGTAGAAGTATAACTGTACAGCCATTTTATATTTACAGTAACTTTTTCAGTTCATCACTGAATAAAACCGTAATGTCAAAAAGCTAACTGGTGATGCCATGTTATTGATTTTTTTGTGTGAGTTTGTGGTCACTAAGCAAATGACACATTGATGCAAATTACTCGTATTACGTAGTGCATAAAATTGATGCTAGGTCACTGCGCACCTTCTGAAAGCCATTTTCTTTCCATATTTGATATTATTGCTGCAGTTACACAGACAGTGATTCCTGTATGTCGCTATACCCTCTTGTAATGTGCTTTTTGTCCTTTTCAATTGAATGGCAACAGTGCCCTTGCCAGTGCTTTCTTAATGAGGCTGGGAATATGGTCGTTTCAATTGTCAAATCTCCACCATAGAAAGTCTCATTTATGTCTCTTTGTTTTCCTTACATACTGTTTAGCCAGATGAAAATAAATTGATATTTACATATGTACATATCAGTTGTTGGCTCCATTCAAATACACATAGATTCCTTCCAAAGTTTATGTTTACATTTCTTTTTTTTTTATCTTGCATTTTCTTGTCAAGCCTTAGAGCACAGTAACAGCCAGACAGACAGGCCACCATTCAAGGGAGGTACCCTGTTGTTTCCCCAGATGAGGCCTGCAGGGTTACAGAGAACAAGGCCCTTTTTAAAACCTCAATTACCACATGGTTAATCCTCTACTGGCTGCTCAGATAAGGCTGAGCTTGTCCAGAATTTAGAAGTGGTCAGAGAACCACACAGAGGGCAGGTCCAACTGTCAGCTTTGTCTGACAGAGACAGTGGGGACCGTGAACTGGAACTAATCCCCTGCTCACAAAACTCTAAATATTACAAAAACTCCAATTACCAGGATACTGAAACCAGTAGGGAAATTCAGTAATTTGCTGCTCCTATGTAAGCGCTTTCAGTTTACTTCTTTATTGTTCTTTAACATTATTAATTCCCTTCATTATAGCCTGTTAGGTGGAAGTCGGTGGAACACTAGCCAGCTAATGAGTGTTGTCAAGGAGAGAAATTTATTTTTTTGCACACAAGTATGGATCCAATTGTCAGTTGTAAAAAAGATTTATTAGAAAAATGTTGATAAAACTTTGAAGGACTAAACCGCTTAGCACAGCACGTCTCGCTGCTTAGTTTGCCAAAAAACAAAAAAGGTGCCAGGTTCTTAAATTTATAAAAGACAGCTAATACCATTATTTGTAGAATAAAAGAAAAGTCAGAAGATAGATTTCTCTTGAGCTCATGGTGGACAGATATTTAAATATGTATAAAAAATTGGTTAAAATTGATAAAATTATGAATTCGACAGAGGGTTAAAATAGTTTTTGTAACAGGTGTTTTGCAGTTGCAGCATGATTAAAGTAAAATAGTTTACTCACTCACAGGTTCAGTTTACTCACTCCTTCAGTTCTTAAAACTGTGGTTTCTTAATGGGTGTTCTCCATTACATAAACTGTCACACGCTATAGGACAAGGCAGTCAACCACGTGCATTGGTCTGACAAATGTTTCCTTGCTGGTTTGCAAATGAAACGTTAAAATCTACCTGTGACAGGATAGGTGAAATCCCTGCTCTGAAAAGTTCACCTCCCACCAGCAGGGGGAACAGGAGGAACCTGTCCATCCAGCGGGCTCTGGCAACACGGGGTTAAAGTTCCGTAGGACTCAGCCTGTTAGGAGGCTGGTGGAGGGTAACAAGGTGCACCTGGTTCCAAGCCTAGGTAATCGGGTACAGGGCAGAACCAAGGTGTACAAAAGGGGCAGCCTCTCCATTGGTCAGGACAGTGTTCCTCGGACCTAGGAAGCAGGACGTACACATGTTTGCTGTGCCGTGATACACTCTCTTGTTTTATCTCATGTGGAGTAACAAGTTAACAAATGCTTCAGAAGACGAAGAGAAATACCCAGGCAGCTGCAGGGATACTGCGTACTGCAAACAAACAGCGAGACTGTCTAACCATACACTTCTCTACATGTGTTGGCTTCCCCCTCCCAGGGCTTGTGTATATAGCTTTGTAAATATTTCTTGATTTAAAGAGACAGCATCTCTTTATTTTTACAGCCAGTTTTGTGGCTTGTGTGTAAATAAATTTAGTTTCTTTTTTTATTTCAAACCCTGAACTCCCCTTGTGTCATTTAGAGGTGTTTCACTCTACCCTTAAATATTAATTTAAAGCAGCTGAAATCTACAATGGGATTATATTCTTAGCTGCATCTATGAACCAAGCAGAGTCTCACGCTTCAAAGTTCTATGCAGAGATGACTTTACTACAATTGTTCTTCAAATACCCAGCCTTGTTTATCTGTTTACATATTTTAATTGAACATTAATTCAGTTAGAAACAGAAATGTTCTCAGTGCTACACTCTGTTATAAAACCAATATTGGCTGGGTTAATCTAAATTTTCTACAAATTAATTTTCTGATTAGTTCAGACAGCATTGTATTATATTCATATACCATGTTTTATAAATTACAATTATAAAACAGTTTGAAAAAATCTAACAAACACAAGGAAACCATCAGTTGTTGTTTCTTAAAATAGACTTGAATGATTTGTTTTCAACAAGCAAGACGTGGCAGGTCCTTTTTAGTTGTTGTGTGCTTGATTCTTTTCTTATTGTATTACACAGGGTGCAAAGGGGGGAAAAAACAGCATGCATTTAACTGGATAATGTGGTTTAAAATTAACTGTATGAAATAATAAAATTGATTTTCACTGTCCCTAATGGGAAAAGAAATCCACAGTGCAATTCAAAGGCTACTAAATGTCCATGATTGATTGTAAGTAATCCGTTCCAAACTACCTGTGTTTCAGCTAATGTAAAAATAAATGTGTTCACATTGACAAATTTTGTTTAAGTGGACAGTAAAAGTCTGGACAATCCATTAACAACATGTGTCTGTATTTTCTACCCTCAAGACTATTGATTTTTAAATGGGATCTAAACTGTTTTAAAAATTACAATATAATTTGCTCTACATAGCTTTAACCTAGACATACAGTATATCATTTAATGATAATATGTTTTAATGATGTACTGTACTAAATATTATGGACCATATTTTATAGAAGTAACTTGCAAGTAACTGCTGAGGACTCCAATGCAATGAAAGGTTATGTTTTTACCTGGTACTGGGGGGTTCAATGAAAAATAAAACTGAAGGTATGTTTTTATCCCTCTCATTTTAATAGGGGGCCTTTAAGTTGCACACACTTTTCAGCAGCATGATTATGCATTACACTGCCTGCAAAGGCTTGTCAATCATCATTTCTAAACAACCTATTATGTCTCTCATTACTAGGGCTGTCAATCAGTCAACAGCTTTTGCGCTTCAAAAGTTTTGTTTAAGTAACCAGTGGATTGGTGCAATGCATTTACAAGACACCCTTGTAACAGAAGAGACTTGCATGCTAGTTTGAATAACACCTTCTTTATTTAGAAGAAGCATGTGGGCTTTCTCTTAGAAAAACACATGGAGTCATTTTAAAATGAATTTTTCCCTTTTACACTTTAACAGTGAATGCACAAAAAGAAAATTCAGCAAGAATATAGTGGGTCATGAATGATGTGATAAAAACTGGTAGGTTTATGATTATTATTGATGGCTGTCTTTGGCTACTAGCGTTTAAAGGATTATTTACTCCCTGTAAATGACCTTATCTACTTCCCTGGCAGTGTCTTAATTCTCGTAATACATATATTTCATATTATCATTTGTATGTTACAGCAGCCATAGTGAGTGAAGACCAGTTTGCCATTTTTGGTCAATGATGATTCAATAAATATGATGTAAAATATTGAATATATCTCCTAAATGTCTCCATTGTTAGTGTTTTCCAGTGCTTTAAATTTGAACATTTACTAAATATCAAAATATATATCTGGTCTAAACATTGAATATTGCCTGTGTATATTAGTAGGTGCTAGGTAATGGTCAGGTGGATAACGGACCAAAGAGGAAGGGATTTATCCATATGGTCCCTTTAGACTGTATCCCATAGATGGAGTGTGTGTGATGAAGCAGAATTTACATGACAACTCCCCTTTCCTTCTACTGCCTACTTGTTGGAAATAATGCCTAAATTGTGAACACAAAGAGACATGCTCACTTCCCTCCAATGCCCACTTTCCTTAAATAGATACATTATTTATATACAGTAAAATGGGCAACACAATTTGATTTTAAAATCTTATAAATAATGTTTCTGATGTTGTAGATGACAACTTGCAGCTTAGTGTTGTAACAGCAGCAAGAATATTTAACAAAGTGAGATCCTAAGGCATTTATAATAACACATAATCTTAAATAGAAATTACAACAAAAAAAGCTTGTCGATTTTGCTGAAACAAAGAGAACAGCAGGATATGACTGAAAGGCAAATTCCACTATAACCAATAACCATAACTATAACTAATAACCAGTCGAGCTTGCACACAAAAAAATCAGACTGCAACAAACAAAGGTATAGTGAACACAACAGAAAAATGGTAAGGATGTGCCTAGTACTCTAAATATACAAGTATCCGTTACTTGTTTCTTGATGCAGATACAGAATTTATAAATCAGCTTCTGGTCACAATTGACTAGTGATGACTATCAAACTCAAAACTATATATATATATATATATATATATATATATATATATATATATATATATATATATATATATATATAAAGACTGAATTAGGACAAACTAGTATTTTAAGCAGCAAGCAAAAAACGCAACAATTTTAATAAGTGAGTAAAGCAAAATACATACATACATACATACATATTGCCAATAGGATTTTAAAGTGGTTTTATCTATAACCTCCCTGGATATTCTAGAAAACAACATCACCAAAATTATTTCTATGGTTTCCAGCCATCTTGGTCATAAATCATTTGTATCTGATCCCAAGTTTACCTGGTAGTGACACATCTTTCAAAACTGTGCCTCTGCATAAATATTCTATGCTTCCTTGTGTCAGTATGCAAACATGCATTTCCCATCCTCGTAGGCTTAAACACTTAACTGAATAAATTAATGGGAACAAAAAATAAATTATTAAATAAATAAATACCATAATTGCTACTTCATTTGAATTGTCTTTATTTTGTACTGTTTTGATAATATAAATGGTAACATTTTAAAATACCATGAAAGGGGTATTTGTAAATTGTGTAAATCTTTGCAGGTAAAAAAACTGCAAAAAACAAAAACAAAAACAAAAAAAACAAAAAAGAGTTCTTGATAGCAAGGTAGGGCCTTCAATATGTATGTGTCAGAATGAATCCGCTAACACAATATCACACAGTATCTGTAGCCTTATTTACACATAAAGGTGCCTTGCACATATTTGAGTAATCAACCAGTGTCCACACATCACAGGGGATTGTAGATGTCGGGGCTGTGCCTCTACATGTTAATTTGTGAGCAAAGTTATAGTGCAGCTCCTCCGATAAGGAGCAAATTAACATGGTTAAAATAGGCTACCGGGCTGTTAAGTTGCATTTATTGAAGGTTTTAGTATACAAAAATATTGCCATGGAAACATAACATTACAGTATATTGAAAATAATATTAACAATGTGTGTGTATATATATATATATATATATATATATATATATATATATATATATATATATATATATATAATTACAATTAAAATATAATTAAAAAAATGAAATTAAGATTTTGTGTTTTCTTTATTCTTTATTGAGTTTGGAGATTAAAAATTACAATACAAATTTGTTCATTTTAGAATTTAACATCTCACACATTTTAAGTAGACATGAACTTCAGTTATGATTGAAGACTGCTTGAAATTGATTAGTAGAATGCTTGAAATGACATTTGTATAGTTCAAAATAAGTATTGGTAATATCCTGATTGCTGGCATCTAGTTAATGCATGTTCCTTTCAGGCTCAAAAAATAGAGATGCACTTTAAGAAGCTGATAAGTCTAGAAATAATTGTGCAGAGGAGCCTTTGCCAAATCTCACTGATGCAGCTATCCCCTGCTGAGACATTTTACTTAATAATACACCAGCACATGAAATGTACTCAACCATAACAGTTAGCATCAGAAAACTGAATAGGAATAGGCAGAACATTTTAGAAATTGCCCATTGACAGAAAGAATATAGCATATTGAAAGCTTCGACATTTATGGATTTTAAAAAGAAAAGTGGTTTGCCTATTGCAAAGGTATTTTATGTATATTTAAAAAAAAAAGACATGACGTGACATTTTGTATGAAAGAAACATCCATCTGTCAAAAGGGCTTTGATATCCCAAGGTGCATATAGGATCTTCAGTTGCTGACAGTTAACAAGTAAGTAGCTTGAAATTACATTGTCTTTGTTTTTTTTTTTTTTTTTTTTTTTGATGTTTGTTATCATTTTGAGCAGTTCTTATTGTAATTACTCAGATATGTGTTTTTCATTTCTGTCTGACACTTTCTGCAATGCTATACCTGCCATCTGCAATACAAATAAAACATTGCAAACCAAACAAACTAATATGGTTGGGTTACGTTGGGGAAAAGTTTAGTTATTCACTTTGTGCCCACAGTGCCAGCACAGGTACATCTCAATAGTGCAGCATTAATACAAAGAGAGACTTAAGTAGACCATACTCAATAATAAACAATACAACACTTACACATCCAATCAATATCAATAAAAAACACTTGTATATACATGCAATACACAAATATATTATAAGATACAGATATTTTTATTTAATTTACAAATTTCTTCAGGAAGAGGACATTATAAGCCCAGATCTGAAAACGTTGTGTACAATACTGTATGTGACCCTTTATATGCCAAACAAGGTTATATTAACTATTTTTAAGAAACTTTTTTTTTTTGTAGAAGAGCTGAGACTGATAAATAGTTAGACTGAATATTTATTGAATGGGTTGTGCAGTTTGGCAGAGGATACATTTACAGCGAATAATTAATGACAGAGAATTGCATTGTTAAAAAAAAAAAAAAAATGCTTACTGAAGAAAATAAAGTGCTACCACTACATGCGTTGTCAACATTTTTTTTTTTTTTTTTTTTTTTTTTTATTTTAACCTAACCTGCATACACTTTGGGCGAAAGCCTTTGTAGGTGATGATGTTGTGGAGCAACATTTTTTGGATGCAGCCACATCTGGATCTCACAAAAGGCCTCTTCATGTAACTGCAGGCTGAAGTTAGCATAAGATTTGGATTCAACAGAAATATTTTGTAACAGAGGAAGGTGCCCTTAAGCAGCATGGACACTGGAACATGGCTTATAGGTTTTTTATTTATCTCTTTCAGTAATAAAAAATATATATGTTGCCAGTAATTTTCACCACGAAGGAATATAAACCCATTACATCATGTTTTACAACAACAAAAAGAAAAATAAATCTCTCAGTAGATATTTTAATATGTATGTTCTACTGCAAACGAGTTTTAACTGTTGACACAATCACAATACACAATCCATCTATGCTTTATGTGTATACATTTATTTATAAAATATATAACCCTTTTAATTATTTGGAACATTTTGTTTTAATGGATGACCCATTTTAAAGTGTATTTGAAAGTATTGCACTTCAAATATCACTACATCTTTGTTATTAATGTATAAAGGCAGTTGAACTAACAAGATTCTAGTCAGGTGTGATAAATAACCATACAGGCTTAAATTGTTCTATGCACTATGCCTTCATATATTGAACTGAACAAACCCAGCCACTGGAAACCAACTGCATGAGATGAAACCTAATCTAATAACAACAGTTTCATTATTTTTATCCTTTTTTTGCAAGAGTATGGAGAATAACCTCATTTTTTTAAATTGTAGTTTCTTCATTTTAAATATTTTTGTAGAAGGTTTTATTTACCAGGATACATATAATAAAAATATATTATCCATTTGACTGATCTGATTAAAGCACCAGTTTTAATTTTATTTGTATTTATTATGCTTCGTTTACAAATATAGCGGCAGACCAGTGATGAAAGAAGATAAAGCTGGGCCCTGATGCATGACCTTATCCCGGTCCTTGCCCACAAACTTGAATGGAATGTATGTAGCAGTATACGGACCACATGTACAGTAATAAGAAATAATACAGAAGTCACATAAGGGTGAATAATTCTGTGCTCCTGTCCCCTGGACCACATAAAGGATACAAAAAAAGAAGAAAAAATTATAAGATAAAGCTTTGTGATTTGGGCTAAATTAAACTACATTGTTAAAGGAAGCAGAGAAGGTAAGTTAAATAACCTTTCTGAATGTTTTACTACAAAAGCAACATATTTCTAGGAGGCTATAAGCTAGATGACTAATATTTTTAGGACCCATTTAGCCCAAGGATTTTATTCTTGATAATTATTATTTTTTAATTACTTCTGAAGCACTTTCATGGTTTCCATTAGTTTTATCAATACTTACAGTACGTATTTATGTATATAGGTATTTCAGTGTTGGGTATTTAGAACTTCAATTGTGACACCCTTTCTGTGGGTGTGGACAAATTTGCTACTTTATCTGTAAATTTATTTGGGGTGGTAAGGGATCCCCCACTTCATTTAGGGTGTGATTGGTGAATAAAGGTAATCAGAGGGAGTTCTACTGAACCAGACTGAAACTGTATAATAGAAAAAACCTAATTGCGATTTTCTGATTTTAGCTAGGCTTTACATTAGTTCCACCTCCATCTGGAGAAACATTTTCAAAACAGGACATAAAAATAAAATAAAACAAAAGTAATTAAAATAACAGTAAAAAATTTTACAAAGTAGGACCCGGGATTCGCCTATTTTAGCGTCTACAGAGTTTACCATTGTGATCAATAAAACAGAGTCTGAGGACGCACCACCTCAATCACCATCACACACCACACAACACACACACACACACACCACACACACAACACACACACACACACACCACACACACACACACATTCACCAAGTATTTAAAAAAAAAAAAGTATATAAAGTTGTTTTTTGTGTGTTTTTGTTTTTTTAAATAACCTAAAAAAAAAAATGTAAAAGATTAATTATTCCCAATTCTTAGCTTTCGGAGGAGTTACAGATCAGCACTTTAGGGCGTGTAGAGGGGGAGATATAGACGTTTCAAATGTGTGAGTACCCCATTGAACTAGGCTGTAATGGCGGACGCAAGTTAATCATCCTTGTAGTTAAAAAAAAAATGTCCCACCCACCCCAGCCCTAAGCCAATTACATGGAGGCATTCACCATAGTCAATGACTCAGTGAAAAAAAAAAAAAAAAAAAGGATTTTTATGCAAGATTAATTAGTATGTTTATATATTTTATTCAGCGCTTGTCAGGCATGTCAGTTTGTTTATTTTACACACGCTGTTTATTTTTTTTTTTTTTCACAGTGTAAAACAGTTGAATCAAAAACAGGATACTTTCTAAAGCTCCACCCCTTGTTTGTTGTATTTTTCACATACCTCTTTATAATTGTGCATACTGATAAATCCTCTCCTGATCACTCGTTTTATCACCAAACTCCTCAATAATGTGATCCAAGTTATTATTTTATTACTATAACATCTCAAAAAGAACTATAAATGTCTATGATATTCTTTGAGCGCTGGATGCGGAAGCAGCTATATCCTTTGTTTGTGTCCGTGTTATCTCTGTGGTGCAGGGGTTATGTGTATTGCTTAGATACGCAGCTTTTTTTTTTTTTTTTTCGGCTTCATTCAGCCCCTATCGGTCTCAATCGGCCATTGAAAGGTTTTCAGAGAAAAAACAACTAGATACCTGTACTTCACGTAATTTTGATGATGTTGTAAAGGGTCCAACATCGGACTGGAAAGGATAAATGGTAATGTTGGACCTTGTCTGACATAGGACCTCAAAGGGTTAATAAAAATTACTTTTTTGTTAATTAAAGCATGTTTTTACATTTTTTTTTTTTTTTCATTTTGTTAGTTGACCCATTTTATGAGCGCAATAAGGTTCTTCAGGATGTGGGATATACTCCAATAGATGTATATACTCCTATATACTCTAATAGGTGTGTTATAAGTCACGAGGCGAAACCCTGTCATGCTTTATTGTTTACTTCTACAGTTGATTAATTCGTTTTGAGGGTGTGGATACTCAATCAACAATTAACAATTCCTGTTAAAATAGAGAGTTGGGTCACAACATGGATTTAATTTGTTTTGTCTTTAGTATTGTACTGTACTCACTTGTATCAACTATTTTACTCACATGTATATTTTCTTAAAAAATATACTTTATTTAAAAACAAACAAAATAATAGCTGTATTTAAAAGCTTTATGTTCAGAGAGGTTTGGGAATGACATTTAAAAACACAGTTCCTTAGGTACCACTGGATATTTTCAACCCAATATAATAAGATAAACTATTTCAGCGTAGAAGGAAACACATTTAGATTTTAAATATATCGTTTTAATGAAAAGTATTTGGTTGGAGTGCGTAGGAGGGTGAATTCACTAGGATCACACCTTCATGTAACTTAAAAGGTTAAACAAATTTGACAATTTTAAAATTACCCATGATATTAAAAAAAAAAAAAACAGAAATAAGTTTGCATAAGTTTAATGATTTCAGGCATTGTATTTTTTATTGTCCCAGTGTTGACACTTTTGTTTCTCTCTCACCTTAGTGATGATAGATCAGGAAGCAAGTATACATTTAACCCAGCTGAGACAGTCGCCTGCAGTTATCAAATCTGACCTGAAATTCAAAACTGTAAGAGAGAAGAAAATGTTAACCTAACATTAATGCTTTCTGCTATTTAAAACACACACACTCACGCAATATTTAAGCAGTGGTTTTGTTAATCCTTTCAATGGAAACTTTGTAGGTATAGAAATATTTAGTATTTTCTAAATATATCTGTTGTAAAAGGCCTTCAAATGGACTTTATGTGAGAGATTGAATATCCTCAAACTGAAAAAGTAACTGAATACATTCTGATCCGGACAGGCTATTAGACCAGCACGCTAAAAAGAAGTTCTAGAATATTAATATTCCCATTCGAAATGCACTTAGATCAGAGAAAACAGATCTAGGACTGCTCATTTTGACAGAGTCAAAGTTCTTATGGGTACCTAGCTATAAGTCACTAGAGACGACTGATTACTTTTGGTACATGGATGACCCTCAGGCATCCAGACACGTACATTTGGAATAGCTTGCGTTTATAGTTTTGAAATTATTTATATAATTTATTAATGATATTGTTTTTTTTTTTAGTACAGATGCACAAGGTTCTGCAATGGCGGAACTGAACGATATCCCATTATAAAAGTAACATCTTACAGTTCAGTTATCCCAGAAGGTTTGAAAATATGAATGTTTTTCATTATTTAGACTTTAGGAGAATTAGGATATTATATATATATATATATATATATATATATATATATATATATATATATATATATTATTATAATATATATGAGATATATTAACTCTACATATTAGAATATTTATGATCAAGGACTTCAATAGTAACTAATAGACTTTAACATATGTACCTGATGAACATTTTTTTAAATGAACATGCTTTTTGAAGATCCTTATATGTGATTAATTAAACATGCATTAATTGCCTTTATTTTGATACCAAGTCTTTGTCACAATCAGAAAATGTGAGGAATCCTTCTTCAAAGTTCACATGGTATATTTGGGGTGCACCCCTTTCCATCTTCCAACGATACAAATATTATACATTTTTTTACATACCACAATCTGATAGAACATATTGTTGATAAAATAAGTAATAATATAAACAAGTTTTGTATTAAATTATACGTTAACCGTGTATGGGAGGTGCACCGCCTTCTGTGCAGCTGACAAAGGGTTAATAACATTGTAAACGAAAAAGGTACTCGAATATTTTATGTATTAATGTATGTTTTATATTAGTTTAACATTCTCAGTTATCAAAAACAGGATATTTTAAACTCAGGACAATGGTTTTAATTTAAGAAATGAATAGTATTTTACTCTGAAAATTCTAGCTCCAGCCAATTAAAAGCAACAGAAAAAGGAAAGTACTCGTTTAACAGTAGCTGGGGTAAAACATATTAATGTATTCTGCGCAGCAGAGTTAGTGAAAACCACGCACTGTGCTTCTTTTTGTGACTATGATAATTAGTGTTTGCATGTAGGTGTGTTTTTATGTGTATGACTAAGCTTGCTACTATTCCATTTTTTTTTTTTTTTGCCAAATCGACAATTACTATCGACATTTATTTTATAAAGAATTTGCCATTTTGTTTCGATCTTTATTTTTGTATTCAAGCAGAGAATGGGTGAAATTGACCATTATGCTTTAAAAAAAGAATACTTTTTATGTCTTTGTGAAACGTCTCATTTAGTTAAACCCCTTTATCATATTCAGCATGCAACAAAACCGTGGTTACCAACATTGTAATTGAAATAATGTTTGGTTACAGTGGACCTATACCTTGTAAAGATAAAGATCCTACACAAATTAAAAAATGTTCTCAAATAAACCGTAGAAAATGCAGCATACACAGACTTTTAATTTTTAAGTAGAATGTGTGGTCATAGTTTACTGGCATTAAACTTCATTTACAAAGAAGCAAATGATTCTTCGAATAGATTACTATCATATATATCATATATATATAAATATATATAATATATATATATATATATAATATATATATATATATATATATATATTAAAATCAACATGGAAGCTGAAATGAAATCGCTAGACTTTAGTACCAAATATTATGTTTATTTACCTCTTATTAACTCTGGCAATATTAGGCTATTTGTTTGTAACCTAATTGCTCTTAAACAGTTTTACTTAAATGGTATCCTTGTGTTTCAAGGGGTTCTATCCTTTATAGATTAAGTGAAGTACAGACCTAAGTAGTTGACTGATGTCATTTTGGCATCCAATATGTGCTCAACACAATTTTATTTTAGTGGCAGTTTTGATGTTTTTTGGGGGAGGGGGGGGGGTTGTGTTTTTTTGTGATAGCCCCTTGCTGGATTCAAACCAAGTTGAGCCAATGCACAGAGATTAAATGATTTCACTGTGTCAACCAGGCTCATTTTCATAAACGTGACAGACAATGTGTTAGTTCAAAACATGTGTAATGCAATGGGCCTACATGAGATGTAAAGGCACATTGCTAAAAGCTATTACTGACACAAAGGTAATCTACTCTTTACAGATGTCCCAGGCAGGTGATGGTTGATTATATTTGCTTTCTTTCTAAAAGCCAGCAGCAAAACAGCTTGATGTGTAGCCTTAGAGCTATTTAGCAATTTAAGAAAAAGCATTACTAAAGTTTATTGCAAATTGCAAGCTCTTTGATTAGGCAAATTATGTTTGCACTGCAGGGTTTTATTCAATGGAAGTTTTCAGTACTATATGCAGTATGTATTTAAAACTTCTAATCCTGAATTAAGCAAATGTTGTTTCTATGGCGACTGTTAGGTATATGTAAAATAACTATTTTGTGATATTATATGTGAGATATATAAGCTATATATGCACAGAGTTTCTGGTGTGTAATCTACACAATAGAGATGTCTTAAAACAAAATTGGTCTTTGACAAGATTTACAATTTTCAACTCCTGCCTTGCCAAAGAAACACCTTGTTATTTTGTATTATTATTTATTGATTTTTATTTTTTTTTTAAAACCAAATTGAACCACTTTTGAATTTACTGTAATCTGTTTTTACAATTGTAAATTGAATACACAGCAGTCTCAGTTTATTCAGGGAAAAGTGGTTTAGAGAAAAAACGTGCAGAAGAATTGGCAGTTCTTAACCACCTCCAGATCAGACCCAATCTGCTTATTTTGTAGTTCGCTGAACTTTTCTGAACTGCCAGCAACTACCTGCTATCCTTGAGGCTGACTGACTTTGAAGAAGTTAGTACTAGGAAGTATGAGGGAAGTCAAGGTCACTTACTGTATCTAGAGGTAATGAACGCTGTGGATGATATTAATGCTATTTTAAACCATCTGGCACAAGGTACTGACAACTCTACTGGGAACCTGATTGGCTGATATAGCATGTTTTACAAGTGCAATGAAAGTTAATATATTATAATTTACTACCAATGAAGAATGACTGGGTTGGACTGTTCTTAGTTGTATACATTCTAGCAGGACAACATCAGGAATGAGGCTTGGGGGCTGAGGCTGCAGTTAAAACGCTGTTGTGCACATTTATTAACAAAACACAGAATAAACCAAGCAAAGGCACATGGGTCAAATAAAAGTTTCTAACTAAACAATACATACACAAAATAATAGGCACCTGTATACTTGCAGTGGCTTAATATCAATTATCTAATTAGGCAATGGCCACATTCCATCTGTGGTTGTTGGCAGGGATCGATTTAACCCCATCCTTCCCAAACTTACATTCCCAAACAACACTATTTACTGGTGAAGCTCCTGCCCTGCCACACCCATTTATTTATTTTCTGCAGAGGTGCCTCCCAGTTTTTTATATCAAATCTGACTGGAATTCAACACTTACATTTTCTTAGTTAATGAAGTATATTTATTTGTAATTATTATTATTATTATTATTATTATTATTATTATTATTATTATTATTATTATTATTATTATTATTAGTAGTAGTAGTAGTCATAACAGTAATAGTATGTCACTTGTTGTGTCACTGTGCCAAACAATAATAACATAAATGCTATGAGATTTATAATAAATTATTTCAATGTCCCACATGTGCTGTAAACTCATTAAAAAACAATTAGATGTCAATAAAAATATATACTGTCATTAGAGAGTAAATGTAAAACTATAATTATGGTGTCATTGATATAAGATTCAAAATCAAGCAGAGCTGGAAAGAACGATATCACATCTGGATTGTTTGGTAGTTCTGGGACTTTGAGTCTTCATTTCCTGGGAATGGTGCCAAATACTCTAGGGATCGAGGAAGTTTGTTTTATTTTTTTACTAACAGGGATATAGGATCAAGACCACTCTTCAGAAGTAGCAGGGTGCTTGTCATTGCAGTCAAAATAGCACTGAGTGAGTCACTGTACAGCAAATTACAACTTTGTAGAGGCAGAGTGTATCTGAAAGTGAGAAATTTTCTGCTTTTTTATAAAGAATAACTTTGCTATCTATTAAAAAAAAGTTAACTGTTAATAACAGTTAAGGACAGTTTAATGTCATTTTTGTGGCTGCATTAAGATGGAACTCAATACATTGTACTAAAATAAATGGTTACTTCCTAACTAATTATATCCAAATGCATCCCACAAATTAACAATTTAAGCTGTCATTGCAAGTTTTATAACTGAAGATTAATATACTACGTATCAATACTTTGGTAACTAATCAAAGCACGAACCTAGTTTCTATTACAATAGCAGAATCCCAACTCCAGCACGACTGGTTTTCTTTTCGCACTATACATGTCCATTTCAATAAGAGCAATAAGCATTGCTGCAGAAGCGAGCAGTCTCTGGATACAAAACTGACGTTCTTAAGACAAATGCATTTGTAAAAGTTTAAAGCTTTAGGGTTAAAAATATGTTTAGTTTTATCCCCCAAATTTCAAGGGCTTCAATTTTATATCGTTTATATCGTTGCCCAAAATACATTAATAAATCACTCAGCCAAACTGGGTTGTTCATTGTAACATCATTAAACTTGTTACTTAAGCAACACATTCAATGTAAGTAACATTAAAATGTGGCTGCCTGAGTGGATAGTAATGTAATGAATCAAAAGGACTGAAAGGACTAGATCATCACTACAGTAATTTTCCAGAAAAGAAAAAAAAGTTTCACAGAACTAGAAGTAAACAGTTTAGGGACACCTTTCAGCTCTTGAATTAAACTCTTAAGATGTTTGTTTATCCTTTAGAAACTCAAAGAGGTTTTATTTCCTTTCAGCAACATTAGTGCTGATGACAGATTGGAGTAAATGTCTCTGAATTTCCCCCTCGGTGTTCGATAACCCTTGTTCTATAGCAAATGTAAGGCTGTATCATAGTAATGGCCACTGCAGTGCACATTGTAATTAGTTCCAGCTAACGATCAATAGCACAATCAAGGCTTGACGATGAGAACCAGTAATCAAGGCAATGGCTGTTCACAGGTCCAGGATTTTTGTCACCAAGAGGCTGCTTCTGAAATTATTAAACATGAATCATCCCTGGGTACCCACTCAAATGTAATGAGTGCATTGTAATTAGCAACTAATTACACTGCATGATAAACGAATATGCTTCAAATAATTTCCATTATCTAAAGACAACAGACAAAGTCTCATGGTAATTGGTAAGTAAAACTCAAAACAATGCATATTCCTTTGTCAGAAGAAACATTTCTTACAGTATGCATTGATTGAAAATGGTAATCTTCAATTTACATATTTACAATAGTCACTGAATTATAATGACAAGCATTAAGCCAAACTATAAAAGAAATCCAAATGCATTAATCATATGATTTTTTTTTTATTTTATTTTAGTGCATTCTGGTACATTTTAGATTTTTTTTTTCTTCAGAAGCAATCCCAACTTGTTACCCAGCTATGCAGTAAAGATTAGTTAACTATTGTGAAACTCTAATGTTTTGTTTAGGAATAGTGCTTTCTACAATGGCCCTGAAGTGAAAAACACACAAAAAAAAAGAAAAGCAGAAACACACACAAAAAAAAAAAACACAACGGCATTAAGGAAAACACAACAACATTAAGAAAAAAACACAACAACATTAAGAAAAAACACAACGACATTAAGGAAAACACAACAACATTAAGGAAAACACAACATTATTATGGAAAACACAACATTGAGGAAAACACAACAACATTAAGAAAAACACTGCAACATTAAGGAAAATGCTGCAACATTAAGGAAAATGCTGCATTACCTTCAAACCAGAATGGGTAGGTACATAGTACAAGGGGTTCCACATCACTGATTGGAGGAACAACCTGTGAATCACTGTGCTGTGCAACTGTTATTACAGTTTTTTCTCGATTGCTAATACACTTTTAATGAAACTGGGGTCTACTTGAACTCCATCATAACCTATGAGCACAACAGTATTCTTTTTTGCAAGAAAGTAAGTAATTTATCATTGCTTTCACACACAATGCAAATGCTAAGCACATTTTTACAAAACACTAAACACAACTCTCTACAAAAGATGCAAAAATTGGTTGAGTAAATCATGTCAAACAAAATTAAAATATTTGGTCACAGCGGATACAAATTACCCCCATGAATGTGAATCTCTTCTGCATGTGTGCAAAACTTTGTTGCACAATTGTTCAATCAGCAATCAGTCCTTATGCATGCATAAAAGAGGTCACCTCTTAGTTGCTGTTTGCAAGAATGGACCAAGTAAGAGGTCAACGGCGAGGGTGAGGGCAAAGGAGAGGTAAAGGGGCCCATAGAGGAAGAGGGGTTCAGATGTGTGGTGGTGGAGTAGCTCAAAGGGGAATACAAAGAGCTAATGTTTCAGATGAAATTCGTGCCACAATTACTGACCGTGTTGTCAATCATGACATTTCCATGAGAGAGGCTGGGCAGCGGGACCAGCCCAATCTCAGTAGCTCAACTGTGGCATCAATAATAAGAATATTCAAGAATGAGAATAGGTAAGTTACTATGCTATACCACACTGTATTTCAGTATTACTGTACTGTTTACAGTTCAATATATGTGTAAAACAATTGTTCTGTCAATGTCCTTCATGTGACCATCAAAATGTCACAGTTTGTACATATTTACTGTATTTATAGAATTCAAAAACAACCACACACTGGGAGCAGAGGTAAAGTTTCACTGTGGCATGGGAAGCTGCCATAGTGGATATGGTTGTTGCCAACAATTCCATAAGATTGCGAGAGATCCAGACAGCAGTCATTCAAGATCACAACATGTTCAGAAATGCCAACAATGTGAGTTTGGCCACTACTGATCAGGTCCTCAAAAGACACAAAGTGGGAATGAAACAACTTTACAAGGTCCCATTCCAAAGAAACAGTGACAGTATGAAGGAGACTAGACTCCAGTATGTACA
Organism: Polyodon spathula; assembly: GCF_017654505.1. Classification (NCBI taxonomy): domain Eukaryota; kingdom Metazoa; phylum Chordata; class Actinopteri; order Acipenseriformes; family Polyodontidae; genus Polyodon; species Polyodon spathula. Next base: position 22,514,062 of record NC_054548.1, read on the forward strand.
GGTAAGGGTTTGTTACTGTAATGCCTTTTCGTACAGTAAAACATTGAATTGCATCCAGCTGGAATATTTTACAGTGTATTTACTTTATGTATACATAAATACTGTATTTCTATTGTATTTTTATCTTAGAGAATAATGGAGCTTGAAGCAAATGCAACACCCCATACGTTTATGTGGATGCAGCCGGCTTCAACCTTTCAAAAGTATGGAGACGAGGGAGGAACCTCATTGGTAAGAGGGCCATCGTAAATGTGCCAGGGCAAAGGGGTGCAAACATTACCATGTGTGCCGCTATCTCCAGCGATTGTGTTCTTTGCCACATCTCTACAATTGGCCCATACAATACAGAATGTCTCCTCACATTTCTTGATGCATTGCACCAGAGAGTGGTACCACCAGAAGAGAGAGGGATGATGAGACCTGACATATCCCGCTTCGTCATCATGTGAGACAATGTTGCTTTCCACCACTCCTGTCTGGTTACTGAATGATTTGCAGCCCACCCACGAATGATGATGCAATTTCTCCCTCCATACTCTCCTTTTCTCAATCCAATCAAGGAATTCTTCTCTGCATGGAGGTAGAAAGTTTATGATTACCGTCCACATGACCAGATGTCCCTCCTAGACGCAATGAATGCCGGTTGTCTGGCAATCACTGCAGAGGACTGCCAAGCGTGGATGCGCTATGCAATGAGATTTTTTCCTCGCTGCATTGCGAAGGAAAACATCCAGTGTGATGTTAATGAAAACATGTGGCCTGATCGACAGGAACGAATGGACTGAATGTGGTCTACACTGTATTTGTGTTGCCTTTTTTGACATTACTTTGTTTTTGCAATGATTTGTTAGTTTGGTGTATTTTATTTTTATTTTCTGTATATACAGCATCATCGAATTTGTAATGGTCAAAATGGAAAAAGGTAAAATAAAGCCTTTTGTTTATGGATATTCCTGCTCTTGAGTGGCATTCTTTCTGCATTGGTCGTCTATGGTAAAATCATTTTAGGAAAAAAAGAATACAGCCCATGCTGTGATAATATGTTTAGTTGCCTTTTATGGTACCTACTATAATTATAGTATCAACAAATGGCACAGGCATATAAAAGAGGGTTAACCATGTTAGGGTATATTGATAGTTACTATTTATTGGACCATTGTGTAACGATTGATTGAAATAACTTTTCATTAGATAACAAGTTGTATGTTTTGATGGAGGTAGTTGATTTTGTGTCATGTATTTAATGTTTTGAGATTCTTAGTGCATTTTACAAATGAAATGTGTCATTTTGGCCAATGTGTTTCAGTTTGGGGCTGTGTGTTAATTGTTTTCAAAAAGTGAATTCTGTTTGATAAAATGTGCTCAAGTAATTGAGAAAAACTGTAATACAGTAACCATTTTCATAGCACTCACAGTTTATATAGATATATAATACCTTACATGAGATTAAGGACAAAGCACTTGGAGATTATATTGTACTACTGTAATATGGACTGTGTTCATCACACAATTCCACAGCACAATGATTGACAGGTTGTCCTCCAATCAGTGATGTGGAACCCCTTTTCCTATGTACCTACCCATTCTGGTTTGAAGTTAATGTTGCAGCATTTTCCTCAATGTTGTTGTGTTTTCTTTAATGTTGTTGTGTTTTCCTTAATGTCGTTGTATTTTCCACAATGCTGTTGTGTTTCTGTTAATGTTGTTGTGTTTTCCTCAATGTTGTTGTGTTTTCCTTAATGTCGTTGTGTTTTCCACAATGTTGTTGTGTTTCTGTTAATGTTGTTGTGTTTTCCTTAATGTTGTTGTGTTTTCCACAATGTTGTTGTGTTTTCCTTAATGTCATTGTGTTTTCCTTAATGTCATTGTGTTTTTCTTTCTGTGTTTCTGCTTTTCTTTTTGTGTTTGTGTTTTGCACTTCAGGGCCACCGTAGCTTTCACCTATAAATATAGACAATTTGTACAAAATGTGAACCTGGAAACAAATAAAGGCTTACACTTTATAGCATTTATATAGTTTACAGTTCCCATTCTACTACACTTCTGTACAATCATTATAAAACTTGTGAGGTTTCAGGCAGGAAATCTATAGTACAAGTGCCTGATACATTCATTGGTTATCTACAAGCCTTTACCAGCAAGTTCTAGTTAACCAATAAGGTGTTTGTGTGTGTGTGTGTGTGTATATATATATATATATATATATATATATATATATATATATATATATATATATATATATATATATATATATATATATATATATATATCGCGTTTGACGAAACCTCTCCCAAACCACACACCCCAACCCCCAGCCTCGGTGGAGTGGGGTGGGAGTATCCGACAGGTCCACCTCATATGCTACTAGGAGACGAATTGTAAAGACAAGTGGTCCTACTTGGTTGCAGAGTATCTTTATTGTTTGTTTTTTAGAAGGTGGCACCAGGATGCTCTGAGGGATGAGGCTGTGCTCCAATTATCTATTTTTATTCACCCATTGTTTTGGGTTCAATGTTTTTGTAAATTTGTAAGATTTTGTATTATAATAGAGGTGGTTATTTAACGCAACATTGTCCAGACTGAATGCACATTAATGTCAAACCAGGTTCTAATTAGTGATGGTAGCCCACCATGCTGGCAACTTGATAGAGACAAGCAGTGCTTAGGACAACAAAGATGAGACCAGATTTCATATGAAGATGTTATTTTAGCTATATGTCCTAGATTCCCAGAGGTAAGGCATTGCCTGTGGGTGTCCTGCAAATCACTAAATAAAAATACACTCAGAATATTCCTTGTTTTGGTGTTGAAGAAAACATACTACTAAAATGATGGGAGATGTAACAGCAGGTGCTTGAGGGAAGATGAAAACAGCAGCTGGAATAGAGATGAAAACTGGAGCTTGTTAAGAGATGAGGTTGGAAGGAACATGGGTAGTTGGTTACCTTATGAGAAGCTCATCCTTGATGCATGAATGACAACTGACTTGAAGTGTTTCCCAATTAAACATTACTTAAACACTTAATCATAGAAGTAATTTATGCAAATGTTTGGACACAAAGACATTTAAAAATGTTTATAACACTAAGTTTCTTTGTAATACTCCTCTGTAAAGGATAATTATTACTATATATTGTCTTGCCACATATTGTAATTATTATTTTAGTCACGCTTTTAGAACAAAGTTGCAGAAAAAAAAAAACGTAGGATATTCTATACTTTCAGTGTTTTACACTGAACATCAATTCAAAATATGCAAAGGTTTAGAGTACATATTATATTTGTTTTCCCGTACCTTTCCTGGACTTGTTTACAGGCAGGGTTTTGCATATATTTAGTGAATCACAAGTTATTGAAGATATCATAATTTCTGGCTATATTGAGGTCGTTTTTCTGTCTGACCTACTGTCTTTCTTTAAGTCACAGTTACATTTTTATATCTACTGTATCTAGCTCTTATCGAATTTATAATGAAACTTGAAAGGGGCATGCTTGAGCATGAGTTACAAAGAGTTTCATGTTACTGAAAGCTCTAATTCTGAGTTTACAGCATTGGAGGGGGATGAATGTCACTGATATGGTTGCTAAAAAATGAAGCAACCATTCAGCAATGACAATGACATCTTTAATTGTGTAAACTCTTACATTTACTACTAAAAAACGTTTTGAAAACTAATGAGCTATAAACTAACATCAAGCAGCTGACAAGTCTGTATCACTGATCTCCTTTTTGTTTTTGCATTGTGGTGCAATCACTAACTGATTAAATGGATTTCCAGTGTATTAAACAACCTATCAAAGATACAATGTGGGTTTATTTGAGGACAAAACTGTATTTATGAAACCGACTGCAGAATTAGATGTTAATTTCCATTTCACATTGTGCATCTTCCTTATTGATTTTCTGTAACTTTTCTTATGATAAATACTGTATGTCTCAAATGTTAGTAGACTTGCCACATTACATCTTACCTTCGGCATCATGTCAACATAATGTGTAAATACTGGAACATACTGTAGGAAACCCTGTGGGTATTTATATTTTTTGAATTGTAGACATCTTGCACAATTTAATTAGTTCTGTGCATATCCCGTATCGCAGTTCTTCGCAATGTGTTTTTTTGCTTTGATTTTCATCTCAAGCAACTGTGCTTAAATGTTCCCTGCTGTTCACTCACTGACAGATAACACTTGTCAGAGTTATGGATACCTGTTGTCACAGGTATACTCTTGTATGGCATTTCATAGGAATATCAAAACTAAATAAAGAGTATTCATCTATTCTCTTTTAAGTCCCTGTGTCTAAAGCAATGGTGCCTACTGTGCTTCAAAATGTCCTTTTCTTTTCTTGTTGACCAAGATGCTGCCTACAATGCAAGCCTATACGAGTTTGTTACGATAGGACTCAATAGTTAATTTACATACATACCGGTGGCCTTATAGTAATTATAAGCCTGGAGGAGCTTTTGAAACCAAAACACACAATCTTAATTATTACAGCACATGTCACTAGTTTTCTAGAAAGGCCAGTAAATATCAAAGTCTGGGTTCATGAAACAAACACAGCCTATAACAGAGGTATGGACTGGCCTAGGGAATTTCCTGAGGAAAAAAAAAAAATCCCATTAACTCTTCCAGTTGGTAATTATTCCCAGGAAGTGCCCTGGACCTTGATCATTATTGCTTAAATACAGATGTGTATAATAAAATGATTTAGGTGTTTCATATCAAGTCATGTCTGAGCTATAAGGGCATCGATAACAAGTCACTGTGCTGTTAAACTAAAGTCGCTCTCCTTGCTAAAAATCCGGATAAGTATTTCTTGTCATTGATTCAATGTCAGGGTAGTTCTGACACCAAATATACTTCCACCCCATTGTAACCCAGTTTAAAAGGAAACAGATTTTCTGAAGGAAATCAAATGTCAGCCATGGCTGATCCAGAGAAGCTCCAGATTTGTCTTTATTTAGTCAATAGTAGAACATTTTCATTTCCTTTTCCAGGCAGCAACGATACTGCCAAATATAGGCATTAAATTTCACAATTTCATCTGCTTTACAATTGATCACTGACATTAATATATTTAAGTTGGAAGATATTATCAACTTGGAAGAACAGTGCAGAATATATGCCCTGAGCTAAACCTCCAGGCAATGCATATCTGATAAAGAAAATAACCTGATTGGTATCCTCCACTCTAATATTAAGCAATCCCAGTACATTTAGATTCCTTTTTGACATTTGTCCTGCTTGAATGGCAAAGGCAAAGTGCTTTCTTGACATTCAGTGCACAGTAGTGATTGAAATGTCATCAGGTAAGCAAGCAATCAAGTGTTCTATAATTACAATGAAATGTGTCAAATCTGACACACCAGGCAATTTTTTGGAGTAAAGCACTCAAGTAAGAGTATTTTTTTTTTTACAAATAAAACAAATATAAATTACACTAAACTGAAACATATCATCAGTAGTGCGCATAGCAATAGGTTTAACATCCATTAACACTATTCGTATATAATATATGGATAAATTAGTCTACGTGTCAAATAGTAAAAGAGGCCAAGTCGGTGATTTTGTGAATCACCCCATGAAGAAAAGTCATTTGCATGGTGTATTAAGAGGCCACTATATATTCTTGGAAAGCAAATGTTGTTGGACTTACATTAATTGCATTGAAGGGGAAAAAACTAAAACTATCCATTTTAACACCACACATACAACACTTATTACTGCATTTACTAGTAATAGGTGGAGTTCCTCCAACCCGAGAAGTCTGTATACACAACTTATACCAATACCCTGAAGGGCCTTATTGCATTTATAATCTTAAACAGTTTTGAAAAAAAAAGGGATAAAAAATGATTAGGGCATTATTTGATGCCCATTTATAACTCTGAACTACACACTTTTGTGAAACAGGATACATCTGTATTTGGTCCTGGAGTGGTACTGTGGATGCTGGTTTTCGTTTCAACCAATCTCTCAGTTATTGGCTGGTGAGAGGAAACACCTATAAAACCTGCTGAAGGGGCTCTCCAGGACCAGGGTTGGGAAACCCTGTCTCTGTGTGTAAATGCACAACATATCTAAAAGTATTAAATACGGTGTCATGCTGAATGGTTATTTTGAGATTTTTTTGATTTTTTAAAAGTACATCTAATTTATAATACCGAAAGTTTACATTTTAAAAATACATTAATAACGGGTAATCTTAGGAAAAAGCAATGAAACGGCATGCATATGGAAAATAATCCCAAGAGTGCTTAATGCAGCATGCAAATAGCATTTGGTATCTTGAGCACGTTCTGAATGGAAGAAAAAAATATATATACATATATCAGATTATTTTAAAGCGATGTTGCTGTTTATTACAGGGTTTTTTTTTTTTTTTTTTGGGGGGGGGGGGGGGGGGGGGGTAAGTTTGTTTTTAGGGTGTGTGTTCACATTTAAAAAAGAACAAAAAAAGACGGTCCTGTTTCTTAATTAGTTGATGCACGCACTTTTTGAAACAGGATGTCTGGATTGGCTGGTGAGAGGAAACAGGTGAAACGGGAGTAGAGCATACGAGAGAGGTATACAGGTTATGGATTTGGTGATTTTTTTTTTTTTTTTTTTTTTTTTTTTTTAATTTCTACCGATTGAATGTTTGAAATACATGTGTTAATCGGGTTCTTAGAAAAAGAAAAACGGCATTCAATGGAATAAAATGACTACATAATACTGTAGCGATCTCGGTTAACGCAGGCAGGCACCTCTCACAGGGCGAGGTAATCCACACAACGGCGGAGGGCGGGCGCGAACGCGGGACCTATCCCAAGCAGTGGTGGCCATTACGTGATTGGATCACGATCGACGTGTGGATCGCAAAAGATTTTCGGTGGATCTTGGGACAAATCAGAACAAACATCAGCAGCTTCTGTGGCATACAGTAGCACAGATGAAAACATCCCAACAGTTTCTGCATATACTAACAAAATGTTTGTACGAACGTACATTTTTATTTAGGCGCACATATGCGACTACAAATTCCTCAAGGTTGACTATAAACAGTAAACTTGATTTATTCTTTCAGGTGAAAAGTATAAAACAAAAGAAAAAAAAAAAAAGCACAGTCGAATCTAAGCTCATAGCTCAATCGTAATGTATACTGAGAATGTAGTTTATTGGTATCCACTGCCCACTGCTAATCACACATTAAAAACTACAAATCTCATACCCTGCCAATGTCACAGATTTATCAGTGCGATGGCGGCTACTAGTTTCCAGACAGTTTGTCAAACTGAGATGAGGAAAATAACAAATTCATATATGTCGGCGTCTTTACAAGAAATGAGCAATGGAGGTCTGTCAGAAGATAAAAGCGAACAAGGAACTTCAGGTTAGTTATAGCGTGTTCACAGTTGTTAATACAAGTTCAACAAACTGGATAAAACATTTCCCCTGGCTTAATGTTAAAAAAAAAAAAAACATGTTTTTTCATCAGGATGCAGGGGAACTGATGACATGAAAGATTACATTTTTAACAGGGAGCCAGAACTTCAAACATGAAAGCACATTAAACACACAGCTTCAGAACGGCACGCAATGTGCGGAGAGGCAGACTACGATAAGCTACAAGCAACATATTCTGAGGAACATGCTACGAGGCAGTTTAAAAAAAAAAAAAAAAAAAGCTGTCCATTTTAATTTTGTTGATACAAAAGTATTGAACTGCACAAGTGTTATGTACGAAAGGAAGGGGAAAAAAGATCCATAGATATTCACAGTACATTTGAGCAAAAATTGTATTATTTTTTTGGGTACCCCTAAATTTTTTAGTGTGTGTCTTTTTTTTAATATAAACTTAGGCGCATATGTGTCTAAAAAAAGATAACTGTGGCAAAGTGGCAATTAGTAGCAGGTGTGTAGCAGATGCAGTGCTGGTGCAGTAATCCCAAAGAACAAACAGACAACAGAGTATGGGTGAAATGAATTGTTTTAGAATCCAATTGTCTGATGACCAGCCAGTAAATAATAAAGCTTTTGCAGGATTGCATTCCCATAAATAATAAGCACAGTACGTTTAACATACACAATTAGACACACATGATCACAAAGTCCAAAATGAGTGCTCTCAGTGCTTGTGGTGCCGTACAATTAGTGCTAACAATGTTAATCATGACAGTAGTGCTGTTTTGATCCGGTTTTGTTCTGGCCCTAGGCGACAGCTCCGGATTCGTGTTTAGCCGTCTAGTGATACAGACAAGACAATTACTAATAACACGTAAAACAAACAAAGACTCACAAATACTTGCATAATGCTTTCTCTGCGTTTCTCACGGTTCTTCAGTTCCTCAATACAAACCAAGCGAAGGAAAAGATTCACGATTCTCCGCCCCCTTTATGCTATCACGCATGACCCCTGGGTAAGCGATTGCAGCTGCGTCTACTGCTTACAGCTGCTACCTCGTTTACCTTCCGGGTCAATAGGTTCCTGCAACAGATTCTCGCCTTCTTCCAGGCTGACCGACTTCCTGACCCAGGAAATTAGCTGTCAGGCCAGCCCGTCCAAAGACTTCTTCTTTAGCTCCCTCACAGGTCAGGAGGGAGATTTCCAACCAGAACTCATTATATTTCCGTCACAGTAACATACAGCGTTTGTTACCTTTTTGTTGTGGTTGTTTTGTTTTATTATTGCTATTACATATTGGACATTATTATATTAAATCCCGCTAATAATTGTTGGTCATAGTTTACTGGTGGATCGCAGAGCCCGTTGAGATCCACAAAAATGTTTGGTGTATTGGCCACCACTGCAGTAAAGCATATCGCCGATACCGCTGTGCAATAGAGCCGAGTGCAAAAGAGCAGAGCGTATATCGGGCTTATGTCTTTGTGTGTGATTGTGTCACCTACCAGCCCTGCTACTGCTTTCCCCCGTGGACACTACAATATTTTAAGTGTGGTGTTTCCCAAAGAGACTAACAATGATTGATATGTATAGGGTTTGTTGTATCATAATAAAAAATAAACTTGATTATAGTGTGTTTTAATTTTTAGCAGCATTAGCAATAAAAAATATGTCTCTGCTAGCTTACATGATTTATTTATTTTTTTATCCCATGATATCGATATCATATCAAAAGATTGGTGCCCATCGCTATATAATATATATATATTATATATATATATATATATTATATATATATATATATATATATATATCTATATATATACAATATTATAGGGGATAACGTCACCCTCGCATAGGGCAAGCTATTCTCTCTGAACAAATGTCACCAATATAAAAACAGAGCTATTTTAACCGTCGCTGTCCTACATCCGCGCCATCCGCCAACTTCCCAGGCCAAGCAAACATAAATATAAGCATTGTAGTTTCCCTTGT